>NC_092596.1:11062096-11365564 GCF_047663525.1 Anas platyrhynchos
CACTGAGACGCATAGCCATATCCCATTGATTTTATTTATTCAAAATGATACTTACTTGTAGCCATCTCCAGGGATGGCACATCTAATTTTCATGAGGGCCCCAAGAGATAGGAAGTATGCACTGAACTGTTAAATACAACATAACATCCTGGCAGTACAACTGTATAATATAAACAAAGGCACAATAAGTAATAAAAAGCTAATTCTTTTAAAAGTTACTAATACCAACATATAATTTCATCTTTGCAATTTAAAAAACATTGGCAACATTTCTCCAAGTAAATAACCAACTGTGTTTTGAAACTATTCACTGCTGGCACTTGTTTAAGGGAATCTGGTAATTTGTTCCATCCATCCTGAGCTTCACAAGCAAAAAAGCATGTCTTGAATTGCCTGTTTTCTTCTCTGAAACTTAGGGTTCACACCAAGAGGAGAACAGAACTATAATTTACAGTTACAAAACAAGACTGCACCTACCCTGAGGCGCTCCACTGTGCACATTTATACAACACATTACACCATCTCCTTTACGTTGCCAGATATAATCAATTCATGTTTTTTTCATACGAACAGCAGCAGTGAATTATGTAGTCACATGACAATGCTTTATCCATGTAATTTATTACAAAAAGCATTTAATTTCTGGAGCCACTTACACCAACCTAGTGAAAAAATAACATCTCCTAATTCAGCATCAGGAAAAATTAAATGGTTAAACTACAAAACATCTTGTTTTGTAGATTTAGCACAGAAAACTTTTATGTTGAGCACTACGTTTTAGTCCCATGTAGCCAGTTTATAACCCACATCCTGACAATATGATGAAATTCAGTCTAAAAATCCTCCGGAATTTGAAAGCATCAACTTGTGCCAGAAGACACCAGCTTTAGTCTTAAAACAGGAGCATCAATTATCTGAAATAGCATATATGGGGAAATGAAGAAACCAGGATAGGCAACTCTTTTGAGCTTAAAGCCAAATTCTTTTGCATAAGCCATGATTCGCTTTCATTAAAATTGGACTCCAAGTTGCTACTCATCAAATACAAAGAAATGAAGCTATCACACACTGCTGTACAATACTCATTGAAATCGTTTACAAAAGCTGCTTTTTTTTTTTTGCCTTCAAAATCCAGACTCTGCCAGATCTCTTTTATTCTGCCACACAAGCAGTATTGCAGCATGGGTTTTCCTGAGGGGCTGTGCCAGAGAAGTGTTTCTTTTTAGCGTTGTTTTCCTCTGACTTGATTCACTAACACCTCAACTGGAATGCCATTAAAGAACAGCGGTCTGAGGCTGAAGTGAAGATGCAGTGATTACCCAGAAAAGTTCAAACCTGCCCTTACAGAAGCTCTCCTTTTTCATTATCGTATTTTCTTAGCCTGTGTGATGCTTGCTCTCGCTGCCAGCCCTCCGTATGTCCCCACTGAAGACTTGGTTCTCCCATAGAATATGAAGAACGCCCTCTCCCCTATAGCACGATTACCTTCCCAGTGCCTACATCAGAGACTGCAAATGTGCTGGGGACAATGATTATCTCATTATTTTTGTCTTATGCAATGTCCAGGACAGTGGTGAAACTTCACAGTGAATATTGGCTGGACAGTCGTGGGTGGATACCTTGATCGGCATTCAGCAAGCCCTGGATGGCCAGAAAAGTTCACACTGAAGCCTGATCATCATATCGTCTAGTTTGGCACTGAATTTTTTTATAAGGCCAAAAGCTTAGCATGTTTGCCAAGAATAAACCATAGGCTCTCACCTGTAACAGAGAGGGAGAGTCCTTGCTGCCTATCACACTCAACCCTTTAATTCTTTTCTCTTACAGAAAGACCTAAGCGATCACCTGAAACCCCACCATACTGCCTGGCACTTATTGCAGAAATTTTAGTCTTTGGAAAAGAACTTACAGTTAGTCTTGATTTCCTTCTCCTCACTTGTGCCTTGAAGCAGGTCTGTTCCTACATCTGTGTGTCCTGTAAATCATGCCAACACTACCCTTTGATCCGCTCCTGCTAAGCCAACAGGTATAGCAAAAATGTACGTATGTTATAGAAGATGTTTTGATACAACATACAGTTTTTTTGGCATGTCAGCCTTACCCAAATAAGCCAGCTTCAAGAAGAAAACTGAAGCCAAAACTAGCTGAGCTTTTTTTTAATCTGCCTTAAGGTATGGAGGCTCCAGAGTATTTCTGGTAGACAGATTCCCACTGTCACATGCATGCATTTGATTGCTCATTTCCCAGCTCATTCTTTCTTACAAAGCTAATGTGGCTGAGGTTGGAAATGTTAAACACTCAGAACCACCACTACGACATATGACAGCCGGGGGTGATGCTTGGTCTCTGTGGGTCCCCTGTGTGGGACCAAACCTCCTTGAGGATTGCTTTCCATGCCTATATTTTTAAAAACCATCCGATAACAAACTACACTGACACAGGCTAACTCCTAATAACTGGGCAGATAACCAGCAGAGTCCATAAACTTCCTGCCTCCAAACATTATGTCCTGCTCCTCCTGCCCCCGGAAAGCTAGTTAAAAGGCCAGAAAAGCACTAAAAGGCAGTAAGTTTGGTGCTCCAGCATTTGAAAATTGTGTATCTACATTACTAGACAATGACATGCATTGTCTTTGTTGCTTCTAGCTGGCCAAAAAGGAATAGCAAACTGTTCATTAGTAATAGTTTATCAGGGGTCATATGAGCAATCTGGAATAAACTTGGAGCAACCCCAAGAAAAGACCACCCAGTAGACCCATGGCTGCTAGTCAGCTCTGAGCAGTTAGTGCTATTTGCAACTCCAGCTGGTGTCAAACAGTGACAATTACCAGTTATCATACAAAGTCAAACTGGAATAAACCTGCCAAAGAAAACTATTTTTTTTTTTTATTTTTTTTCCAGTACAAAATGCCATTTATTATCATGTTTGAGCAATTACCAAACGGAGTTGTTGATCTCACTTTGCTGACGGGATGCAAAGGCTAGATGCAGTAACGTGGCTTTCTTTTTGAAGATTAACTTGTGTATTAAGTGAAAGACACTATAAAATGACAATGCTGCTCAAAAGGAGACAGAATGATACATTTAGTGAAATTCCCAGTCTAAGCCTTTTCAAAGAGAACAAGCAGTTAGTATAACATTCCTAAGGGTTCCTGTATCCTTTCAAACATGATAGCTTTCTTGTAGTTTACACTTATCACATTAAGAAAAATGGTAATGAGGAGATTATGACAACTTCTTTTAAAAGCAACAATAACTCAATTGCCAAGGAAAAAAGAAGAGTGATAAATATTTTCATGGAAAGAAGCCTCCAGTGAATGGCTCAGTGCTGAAGCTGTGTTGTTTTTTCCTGAACTCAGGAACAACAAGAGGCTGCTCTTCAAAAAATAAAATAAAAAATCCAAGCACCAGTTTTCATTTCATTGGTAAAACACTCCTTTTTCAGATAAACTGGCAGCTCAGGCCTCTTATTGAATAGATTAGGGACTCAAGAGGTTAGAAACGATAAAATACAGGAATAAGTGGGAAGGGATTAATTGGCTAAATTTAAAAAAAAAATCACTACTGGGACTGTTTTGCTACAAACCAAACACCGAGTCTTTTTTTCTGAAGCTCAGGAGAATATTGTTAAAGGTTACTGTACCTTGGGGTGTGGGATGCAAACATATTCTTTAACAGGATGTACTCATGGAAAAGAAATTCATGGACTACAAAGCCTAAAGGGGCCTTTAACACTCAGTGCTTGTATAATAAATTCCAGCGGAAGATCTCAAAGCATTCCTCACAAGAGGCAGTACCCCAACTTTCCAGATTGGCTCCAGTAGAGGAAATCTTTAAAGAAGAGCTGTAAATTGTTGAAAACAGGGTTTCTAGTGACCTCGCTCCAGGAGCCCCGGTAAGCAAAAGAGTAACGCTTACAGCCAGCAGAATAAACAGGGCATGCAGAATGTTGAACAAACCCAAACCTGGGCACCTAACTCTGAACTTCACATTCATGTTTGTAGTCAGTTTTTATCTCTTGCCTCTGAACAATGGTCAACAAACACCTAGATGCTTTGAAATAATAAAACCATCTTCCTTCCTAATACTACAGGCTGACATTTTCTTCAGCTGACTTTTTGCAAGGCTGGGTGCCTGGATGACTGCTTTTAAATCAAAAAGAAATGTGAGAAATTCCTTGAGAGAAAAAAAAAAAAAAAATATATATATATATATATGTACATATAGCATTCTGGTCAGATTCTCTAGCTATCCAAAGAAATTGTTACCCAGCTGACATGAATCAATGTGGCAGGATCTACAGGCTAATTAAACAAATGTGACAATTTTAATGTGACAATTTGAAAATGCTCAAAAGTGCCTCCCATCCACAGTGTGCATTCTTCTCAAATGCTTATTAAAAGCCATGTACTGTATTAAGGAACTTACATATTCAATAAAAAACACAATTATAAGTACAATTTGAAATATATAGCTCAAATAGATTGGAAGTTCATGAGGTTTCTCAGAACATTAAATTCAAAGACACACTTTCCTTAAAGAAATGTTAGAAATTCTCTATAGAAATGGATAAGCCTCAGTAACAGTATAATTTTAAATATCTGATTGAGCCTGGCTTTTGCACAGTTAAAACACCAATAATTCCAACTGAAGACCTCTGTGCATCTTGCTAGAAACTAATTTAACTTCCCTGTGCAATGACAGCGTGGGTGAAGTCCTGCTTCCCCATTTCATTGAAGGAGCATCTCAATGTTATACAGAAAGGTTAAAGGTATAATGTTTTATCGGAGTGTATATAGTCAAACATTTATCGAGAGGATGTTCAAAGAGATGGAAAGATGGACCATATCAGTCTTTCACTGGCAGGGGTGAAGTGGTGTGCTCTGCAGACTTTGCCAGCTGAAACAATCTCCACGAGTATGAAGGAAGACGTCTTCAGAAAGCTGACTATGCTGCAGAAATGTCTTAAAACCTACAGATTAATAGCAAATAGCAAAGAAATAAGTTACTCCTATATTAAAAAGGTGACGTCCAGAGTTGTTTTCCATACTGGTCATGGAACAACTTGAAGTTAAGATGTCTCATGGATGGCCTTCCCATGTTGGTTTTGCAAACCCCATGGAAGCTGGCAAAGCCAACAGTGTGTAACCATAGCACTCGTCCAAAGGAGAAGTCCACCTGCTCACCCAGGGAGGTCTCTCCAGAGATAAAAAATACATTTTGGCCTGTGTCTCAAACGGTGTCTGTAGTCTTGACTAAAGAAGAGATCAGGAGTGACTTGGGTTAAATTTAGACTGCAGTAGGTAAAGGCAATGGCAACAAAAATCCTGGATATCTGCTATAACAGAACACTTCCCATCCATTTAATCTAAGATCAACAATGAGATTCAAAACTTTAACTTCAGGACTACTCCAAGCATATTCTTTCCTGTCCTGTTTCCTTCACCTTCCTGTCTAGCCTTATCCTACACCTCTGTTTCTGTCGGCTAACCACAAATGCATAATTTAGCCTCCACGAGTGCCACCAGCTTCTTCAGCAGTGCTGACTTACGGGAGGCCTCCCACCCAGCCCTTAGATCTGCAATACTTGCCCCTAGGCAAATGAGATAAAGGGCTCAAAGAAGACACTACAGGCTTTGTCATTTCACACCAAAATTGTTTCTAAAGCATGCACTCATTCCAGAAAGCCTAACTCGATTTTAATATGTTTTCAATGTCTTCATTCTGTGCCTAGAGCAATTTGTTATGTAGAGTACACATTATTAATCTACTTAAATGAAAGGTAACATTGCTAGCAGTTTAAACACTCAATGCCCATATTTAACCATGTTTCATTTTGACAGGACAAGATGAAATAACAGAAATGATTAATCTGAGACCAGAGGAATATTCTACTACCTATATTTCAAAATAGGACTTGATTTTTGTGCCTAATACTTTGGCAATAAGATCTGTAAGAGGAGCATACGAGCTTCAGGTGGCTTTTCTGCTTGACCTCACTGGATGCCGTGCCAGTATTTGTTGTTCCTGTTCACTTCAGAATCTGCAGCAGTACTCCAGGACAGGCACACAGAAGGCTCTGAAGTTCCTTATCATGTTTTTAAATAACATAAATTAATGCAGCCCACAAGATCCTTGAGGGAGGATACCCAGTACAGATAGAGCCAAACACTAAAACAGTGCAGAAGTGCTTAATATTTTCCACTGAGTTCACCAGTTTGGTCCTTTTTTTTTCTTCATGGGAGCATACAAAAGGTCAAACTTCATCGGAAATCCAGATTCCTCGGGTCTGTTTTCTCTCGCCCTTTAACTCAAAGATAAAGGAGTTACTCTTTATTTACAATGATGAAAAGGGACAGGAAGTCAGGTCCCATGGGTCCACAAATCTGAAGTAGAAATCTTATGGCTCTGTAGTTCTATGATACTTACCAAACTACAAGGTCCCATCAAATGTTTTTCCCACTTTTTTTTTTTTTTTTTTTTTTTGTCTTTTTCACTCCTAGTTATTTCTGGAATTACAAAAGTTGGAAGTATTTGAAAAGGTAGCACATGAAGTTACCAAAACTTTTAAGTGCCACAGATTCTAAGTGCCACCTGATCTTCTGCAGAAGCTGTGAAACTTACTATCATCTTTGCCTCCAATACAGTGACTGTGCTTGAATCATTCTCTTGTTCTGAACTGAGTTTTTGAATGTTATTTTTTATATTTTCATCATAACAGAGCACTGAATCAGAGTGAACTTGTCGAGCGTGTAACATGCTGCCATACATATTGGATTATTTTTGAGGTGATTGTCAATGAAGAGAAACTAGAAGGGCTTGGGTTCGGTGCAAGAGATGCTGGAGACCTTGGACAGCAGGAGAGAATTAACGGGTTTGCATTTAGTAGAAGGAGATGACAGTCCTTTCATTCTCTGCAGGAGCAACAACACATGTCCAAATGTCCGCAGTGTCAGTTCACTTTAGAGTAATTTTAATAGCAATGGTAAATCTGGCAGTGATAGCAGAACTATGTAATACTACCAAAATCAGTGATATTTCAATTTGGCACTACAAAAAATATGATAAAATATTATGTTTAAGGAGACAAGAAAATGGAATACTGAGTTCGACATAGGTGCACTGCAGTCTCCCTCTCCTTTCCTGAATACCTTTTGTAATGTATGTATTTTTTTTTTTTGTTACAGTGCGGACATGCTGCAATAGACCCACATAATGATCAGATTTTACATTTTGAAGTTCTTCACTAAATAATTTCTTTAACACTGCTATGAAAATAAACCCTTTTTCCTGCAGGCTGGAATCAGATCTTGCTTGTCTGTTCTGACAAAGGTCTAATCTTTTGCTGCCTTACATCTTGAAGAGGCACTTACCCTATACCATGCAGGTGCAAAATACCACCTTTCGAATACAGAAACACTGCACACCCACGTGCATTTGTCAGATCAGTCAACCTTTTCTTTCCACCCCATCCCCAACAGCATGAAGTCTGCTTTGCATTGATCTGGCAGTACAAAGTGGGTTTCTAATATGCATCTACATCACAAGTGAACTCCTCGCACACCCTGCCTGTGCCATGCCAGCAGTGCAGCTGTGGCTCACAAAACCTACCGAAGGAGCTAAGTACTTGAGCACTGACTCATGCCAACCTCCTACTCAGCTAGCTTAAAGTTAGCTCTGATGTTTCTACATCATGTACCTCAAGTTAATACAGACAGCCTGGGGATAATGCTTCTGAGATGCCTTTCTCATGGGTGACATCATCATGCTGTCACTGTGACAGTGGACGGCCAAAAGTTTGAATAATCCTGTGCTGCTGTGTTTGGGTGCAAGTTGCGGTGGCCAAGATGAACCTCCACGCTGAGGGTCTGCTCTGGGAGGCTGGGAGGACCTAAAGGCTTCCAGCTCCCAAAGAACCTTTTGCTCTTTAAGACTATACCAGGCTGTCTTCAAATGACTTCAAGTATTGATCTCAGTGTGCCTGTGTGTATACGGCTAGACAATGCAAAAAAATGCTGGGAAAAAGCTTCTTTTGACCTTCCTGGAATTGTTGATGAACACTTGTGGTAGCACTGAGATGAGAACTCAGCTGCTCATTGACCGATCCAGGAAAGAGCTGCTCCAAAGAACTACTCAGCATTTCCATTTTTCTGGAGTAGAAATGCATCGAGAGGGTCATCAGAGCAAAGGACTGGTTGCTGCTCTCGTGTATGCACAAAGTAATGCGGGATAACTCCTTTTTATTTTATAACAACATCAGCAACATAGATGGAGTTGCTGCCAATTCATACCAGTGTGGGAGGAAGAAGAATTTAATGAACTCAAATGAGATCAGAGGTCAGTGGAATTACCCCTTGATTTATTTCGGTGTAAGAGCAGAAACTGTTTCTGCATCCATTCAGAAAATGCTGGTAAAAAGCTGAAAAAGCACTGGCTTAGCAATTGCTAAGAAATTAATAGTTTTTATCCATCCAAATCTTTCTGTGCATAAGCAATGTCTAAAGAAAAAAGAAATAAAAGCTACACTTGTAACCCATTGCCTTTTTCAAAGCAGGCTATTACCTGTTCCTTGCACGCTTCCAAAGGCTGCATGCCAGACAAGGGACAAAGGCCACAGATACACATTTACACGTGGGTTAACTTTTCAATCCATTTTTTCATTTCAACAGAAATAATAAATCACCTTATCCTGGAGAAAGAAGCAGCTTGACACAAAACATACGGTGCCGGGCTATTTTTATAGCACACCTAAGACATATAGGGATTCATTTATTTACTCAGCTATTTAAAAGTGGCTACTCTTACTCATTCTCTGGACAGCTAAATGCCAGGTTGCTAAGTTACTGTTACTTGACATCATCTCCTCCCCAACGTGTTCCCACATTTGACAGGTTCACATGATTTACTAGGCCAGTCAGCTCGTTATTCACTTGTCCAATGACGTCTGGATAATCATTTTAAATTCACATCATGTCCTCCCCAGCAAGCCCCCAGATTCCACTTGAAAATATTTAAACTGCTTGTCAGCTACTAAGTGCATTTGTAACCACACCGGACAGCATACCTGTATTTTTCAAATTACAATTATTATAATTATGTTTAGCAACGTTCTTCAATGTCGGTTTGCATTTTAGAAGAGAAAACAATTACTGAGGGGCAAATAATGGGCTATATCTGTTACAGTCTAATTTTGCCCTGTGAACAGCTCACCTCAGCTATGGATGATACATATTAAATCCATTAGTGCTTTCAATTGGCATGAGGAAGGTAATACTACACATAATTTACCCAGTCAAGGGCATTCTCACCTGCTGATCAATTTACATATTCTCCAATGTCATTAGACAGGAGCTAGTCATCAGAAGAATAGAGGACCATACAAATTATAGACTTTGCTCATTTGACTCCAGTCTTTTTTATTCTAATTACAATCTAAATTATATCTAGGATTTGTTTTACTTCCAGACTAGAAAGCTTTTAATTAATATCACAGCTGTCCACATACCATCAGAAGTCCACCAAGTCACTTGATGCCTTACTACAGCGAATATGTACCTACAAGAATTCTTTTGTTCCTCTAAGCAGGGACAGATTTTCAGACAGAAGTGCCTGCCCAGATGGTTAGCAACACAGACACGATAGCTTCATGTACACAGACCACAGCCTCACTTCTGCAGGCTTACATCTAAACAACTGCCCAAACACATAACCCAAATTTTCAATTCACACTACAAGCCCTCAAGAAATTTTATTCAAAAGATTTCCTTTCTTTTCTTTGCAGTGGTGTATGCTTATCCCCTCTTCACCCAGAGGCAAAGCAATGCTAAGGGAGGTCCCTTCCGTGCTCTCTGTAGGCAGAAAAAGGGTCCTGCTAATTTGCACCCAGTGTCACACAGCCGTATACTACGCACACCCCTACGTCCGCATCAGCACACCTTCAAGTAATGCGCGCCGACAGCAAGGCACACTGATACAGAGCACAGATATAACCAGCACAAGTAACAGCTCTAGAATATTGGTTTAAAATGTCAGTTCTTCCTCCCCATCTGCACTTGGTATCACAACATTTCAATGAATTCATCTTTTAGTAGCTGCACATAGCAAGTGACAACTTAATTTAAATCTATATTAATAAAAGACGAGTTACGCACGCACCCACTGTTGATTGCCTATCTTCCATGTTAGCCACATGTTCAAAGCCATTATGTTGGTTGCAAAAATAAGCCACATTTGGAACAAAAAAAAGAAGTATACTGGCCATCATTCAGCTTCATCTTTTAATTTGGTGTTAGCAACCTGTGTTGGATGCAGAGCTCCTGTCCAATGCTTATAGCTTGGCCTTAGCTGTACAACCAAGATTTTAATTTATCTTATTGCATTTTGTTTTAATTTTTAACAACATTCTCAGCCATCCTTGTTAGAAAAGCAAAATCAACAGGAGACTGGACTGCCATTAACCTTTGGTTGTAATATCATGAACAGTCCTTAAAGCAGTTACACAAGATGACATAAGTGGCTAAGTGTTTCAGGAAATCTGAAGGACTGTGAAATTTTGTCTCTTAAGACTCAGGGGTCTGAGTGGACTCAAGACCTTTCCCCCTTGCTCAGCTGGAAAGTTTTTACCATAAACCCAATTAAACACTTTTTTTTTTTCTTTCTTGGTTGGTTGGTTTGGCTGTTTTTTTTTTTTTTTAAGAGAAATAAAAAAGACAGAGATTAGGAATTGCAAACCTCTACAATTACAGAAGCGATTAATCAAGTTCAGCTTGAAAAAAAAGCTCTGTAAAATCAGAGGTCAGAGCTTAGCTTAGGTCCCTCTTGTAAAGTCTAGAAAAAAAAACTGCAAGAGTTACTATGCCTTTCTGAGGGGTAAAATTGAATTAAGCCACTTAATTTTCTGACTGAAAAAAAAGAAAGAAAAGAAACCCAAACTTCAGGGCATGCAATGCCAGGGCAGTGTAGAAGCAGGCTCTTGGGGTAGGCAGCTCAGCAGCAGACATGGTTGGGAGCAGAAATTGCCAGTCCTTGCCAGCTGCTTGCTAAGCAGCTGCAGGAGTGACACCGAGTACAATGGTGTCACTTTGGATTAAATGCTGCGTACGTGAATGCGTAACGCAGCCAGATGTTTGGGGCTGAACTCTCTTTTCTGTTGCATGGTCGTGAGTGCTATTGTGCAAGCGATGTTGAGGCATTTACTTCAAACTCAAACAGTTGGCCCGGAATGCACACTGTTACACCCCTACCTATCTACCTTTGGGACATCACTGCCTTGTAATCCTTCTTGTGTTTATCTCTGTGACATCTCTGACAGGGACAGAAATTATAATACATTTTTATTTTATTTTATTTTATTTTATTTTTTTATTTTATTTTATTTTATTTTATTTTATTTTATTATTTTATTTTATTTTATTTTATTTTATTTTATTTTATTTTATTTTATTTTATTTTATTTTATTTTATTTTATTTTATTTTATTTTTTTAAACCTGGGGAAGATGCCACCAGAGAGCTAAGGCCCACATTCCCAAAGGCTTTTCAGAGCCTAAGTAAATGGCCAGAGTAAGCCAGAAAATATCTGTCAGGGCTGGAAACTTAATCCAGGTTCTCAAAGGAAAAATTGCTGCTGCAACCAGGGGTTGTCCTTTCAGCCTGAGTCTCCTGACACAGGCCTTCCACAGGAAGCCCATAGACTGGATTTTGACCACTGCTGAGCATCACCTTCTCTCTCTCTCTCTTTTTTTTTTTTTTTTTTTTTTTTTTTTTTTGCTGTGGCCTATTGAGTACAATATTATGATGCTCTGAGTGCAGCCAAAGCACAATTCCTACTAGCTTATTCTGCAGTATACATTTGGCAAGAACAAAGCCATCAACAAAACTCAGGTACTTCTATAGCATGTGTGTTTCAGCACCACACAAAGCTGAAAGCCTGAAACGCTGCCATCGAAGGCAGCCGGTCAGAGCTGGGCCTTGCTCAGCCTTTGACGGGCAGCCACAGAAGCAGCTCTGTGATCAGCAGCTTTCGCACACCCAGGGTCTCGCTGGCAGCCTGCTTGCAGGCTGGTTACAAGGAGCCTGCAGACAGCCTGTCAGCGCCCAGAGCTGCCTGACGCCATGCCAATGCCACACTAGGCCGCCCTCACCGCACCGTGGCACTCAAAGCCCAGAAGTGCATGGGGCAAGGCAGCACGTGCCCCAGGCAAGCCGTGGCTGAGTGCCCACAGTGTGCCGAGCCCATCGCTGCTCTCTGCCATGGACGGCTTCATATGCTCCTCGAGAAGGCTTCTGGCTATGCCCGCAGCTGTGGCCAACAGGTTTGAACCAAGTCTGGGTGGCAAGGTTGGGCAGCACCCGCACCCGGTAGTCAAGAAGGATCTGCCATGCTGTATCCCTCTTACAGGTGCCCACTACTTGCCCTCTGCAGCTCCTGGAGTTGTGGAGACCTGCCAAATCCCTGCTCTGTCCTCCCCAAATACCCCCGAGTTTAACAGTCTACTGATGGCGGGAGGTGCTGTCTGTGGCAGCAGGGACTCTGCAGTTGATCCAAACCTGCTGAAGATGATACAAAGCCTTCTGCCAATCCCGGCAGGTTTCAGAGGGAAGCCTGGGAAATTCTGTCCCTGTTTGTTGACTCAAATTATAGTCGTGGGGTAGGAAACAGGATCACCTCCTCTTGATTAGAAAAAAGACATTTCTGCTTCCTGTGATTTATATGCACTGTTCCCACATTAAAACTGTCACCTGGATGATTGATTCCTGAAATTTGCTACATCACATTTCCTTTTGATGCTGCCTACTGAAAACAACTGCTTTCCCCAGCTAACAAGTCATTCATTACAACTATAGTAATGAGCCTAATTGAATTATATAAACAGAAGAAGATACTTTAAATGTACCAAGTATTTCACACTGCCTTTCAACATTTTTTTTTCCTTTTGCTCCCTTAGTGTTCTGTAAGTAATAAACTGCTACTCACTTTGAATGCTGAAACTAAACTTTATTTATTTCCTCACATTCGTTGCTGCTGGGTGTGCACACAGACACATATTCCTCTGTTACTACAGGTCTGCATGTGCATGCTCGCCTGCTGCTTTGACTTCTGCAGAAACACTGACAACTCGTAAGGACATCAACACCATCCTGAGATAATGCGTGTATACAAAACAGGAGCAAGTTTCCACACAAACAATTGTACTGAGGATTGCAATGAACACTGCAAAGCCTACTTCATTTTATGAGCAAGAATATGTCCATGTCTTTGTTAGCGTGTTTGACACAACTGCTGCACTTCTCTTAAGGTCTGGGTGAGTTTGCACCAATTGCTCTTATTGAAAAGTATATGGCCACCACAAATTCCCGATGAAATTTTATCCCCTCTACACTGAAACCATCAGGTGGGCTGGTAATCCCAGGAAGGCAGTTCTAACAAATGGGAAACTCATACCATGAGGATAAAACCCTAAAACCCAGATAGGAACTGGTGGGTTGCAAACCTACACACAGACAAAATCTCACTGGTATCAGGGGACCTATATCAGGGGACCCCATATTTGGGGTGTTTGGGGAAAAGCCCATCTTACTCTTACGGTAAGGCAGATTTACACATATACAACTCATTGTCCACACTCCTTGTTATATGTTCTTGCAATTAACTGCAAAAAACCTGCTCAGTTTGCAGTGCCTGTTTTCATTTCCTATATTCAAGCACTAACCAGAGCTCCCAGCAAAGAAGGTCTTAACAAACCCATGGGTGCTGGGACACTGCGGGGGGTGGGGGGGGGGAGGAAGGACAATTGTAGGCCAGTATAGGAGAATTAAGGCAACTCCACCTCAGGGCGGGAGAGAAATGCATTCTGGATAGAAGACAGACTGAGAGCTTAAAAAAAAGCACAGAAAGGGGTTTAAATGTTGACCAAGACAAGTTGCAGATGTACTGGGAGAAGGAATATTAGAACTGACCTTACGCAGTATGGAGCAGTCTGAGCCTACAAGACCATGTCTTTTTCATACAAACCCACTAAAGTGTTATTATTTAACTACACTGTTAAAGACAGCCATATAATGCTTCTCCGTGAAAGATGAAATAAGAGCACTACAATTATTAAAAAGACACAAAAGCAAAGAGCATTACTCACCCGCAATATTTCTTCCACACAGCTGGAGTCATTGGGAAGGGTAACCTAGGTTTAAAGAAAAAAAGAAACGTTTAGTCAGGCACTGGATGCAAAGTTCAGTGGCTAACTATACAGGTGAAGAGCTAACAAGAAACTTCCTCTGTTTGAAGACTGCTGTATCCATGCTTGCTGCCTACCAAATTTTCCTGTTCAGATCAACAAAAATCATCAGCAGGACTCATTTTGACACTTGGGTGTTTTTTGTTTTTTTTTCTTTTGCAGTGCTTTGTGCTAGGAATGACACTTTTGAAGCAATAAAGTACTCTGATTTCCTCACAGTTGAGAACTGGCACAAGAATTGCCTGAAACTTCAGTAATTGAAGAAGATCCCACTGTTACTCCTATCAGCAACCTTCAGAGAAAACACGAGGCTTGGTTTAACGTGCAGCAGGCTGCGGTGAAGGACAGAGGTGGTAACACTTAGGAGAAAGCTGTTATCATCAACTATCTTATCCTACAGTTTAATACGCTAACAGCCAAGACGGCTCTTAAAACTTGAACACATACTGTAGTAAAATACTGGTTGGACTATAAGGGCAGCTGCTGATTTTGTTGTCCCTCACTTCATTGGCCTGTTCCAGGATAAGTATCATGTAAAGGCTGAACAGCACACAGGAATCCAGCTCAAGAGGCTTGACAGATATCCCTTCTCCCCTTAGAAAGACGCGTTATGCTGATGCGCACAACCAGACTCATACACACACACATGCTGCCCTTAACTTCTTCCAATTTAATATACTCATTTAAATGATAGCTACAGCATTTGCCACAATCCCTCACTGCAAGGTTATTAAACAGCACAAAAGCTCTAAATACTGTGAACAATTATGTAAACAACTGACAGACATGACCTGTATGTGCAACCATTTTGCAGTATGTGCAGCTATTTACAATGGATTGCTATCATGGCCGTGGAGCAGGGTAGGAAGAGACAATACCTGGGGGGGAAGTACCAAAAAACAAGTATAAATATTGAGTAAGGCTTTTCCACCCCTTGGTGAGTAGCTTGGTGATGGACACTCATGACTTAAATTAATCCCTGTCATCCTAATCTGCTACAGAGCTTGACCAAAACATGACCATGTCTTTCCTCCTAGATTTCAACTAGCATTACTCTTCAAGAATGAATTCCTACAGCTACAAAAGTCAAAGACCAAGAAGATCTATTAGGTCACCATGTTCATTCCCTACTACTGTAGCACACTTTCCCCATATTTTCTAGTACTGTGTCTAGTCTAACTCAAAATCTGTAGGGAAATGGATCTCCTATTCCTTCATTTAATAAAATGTGGAGTAGTGTTTTAATCTATTTGGCCCCTTTTTGTGATAACTAGTTAAAGCTCTGCTTTCAGAGTCACCTCAGCCTGTCTGTAGAGCCCTTCCAACTACTTACTTCCCTTTTCACTTACACCATGCATAGATATGTAGAATTATAGTCTGCTTTTTCTGAATATTTTATGTTCAACTTTTAGCTTCTTTCCCAATAAGATTTTCCATTCCCTTGGCTTATTTCTCCACTGTTCTCTGAATTTCCAACAGTTCATCAATATCTAGAAAAAGATGTACTGAAGTGAACATGACCACCCTGGAGGAATATCAGTGATTGTCAGCAAGTACAGATTATCATTTTCCATAATGCCATTTAAAAACACTCATCCAAAGAAAGAAAGAGACTTATCTTTTGTCCCAGTTTTTACTCTACTCAAATTCTACCCAAAAACCCTAGGCTGAAAGCTTCCAGTGGACGGTCAGCATTAACTGCCATAGGCATGGATTCCTCCTTCATACTGCATTTCTTGGTATTCCAGCACTTCATTGTCCCTCCCTTGATACACTCAATTAAATTTTCCTTAAATCACTTCTTTTTCCTCTCAATGTCTCTAAATTCTTTGCTAATCTGTGTTTTCCATACCTCATACATAACTTCCCTTTCAGAGAGGAATACAGTTAAATAAAATATCCCTCAGATTAGCAAACATGGGTATTACTGCAATGTGTAGTGGGATAACAGAAGTACATATGTCTCTAATACACTCCTGATATTTTTTCATTGAAAAATTAGTATGTTGGAATATGAGAAAACAAAACAAGTATTCCCCCAACAAGCTCACAGCATACACACCAACCACAAAATCTCTCACAGCAGTAACAGGAGCAGCTCAAAATCCAGCTGAGTTGGTCAGACTGGGAAAAATGAGAGCAGCAGAGGTACAGCAGCCCTCTCTTTACATCTCTCTCCTCCCTCCTGTTACACGTGCCATTTTCAATGGTTAGCCCCAACACCGTGTGTATTCCTTTGTTTAAAAATGTCATAATTGTGCCACGGCCTGAACACAGGGCAGACCACGCTCTTACTTGCTTCACAGAGCTCTCCCAACCCACAGCCCTGTTTAAGTTTATGTTACTCCAGAACTAATGATGATGATAATAATAAACATACCATTCTACTTTAATAAAGCCCACTATATATTATGCAATCACAACCAGCTTCTGCTGGCAGCACTTGCTAATAACTTTAAATGTTCATGCATCAATTTAATTGTGTTAATGGCAAAGAAGATTTTAATGGCTTGACAGAACTTTTGTTCCCTTTGGCACTGCTTTGTTTTGAATCACTGGTATTAAAGTAATGCAAGATGTCAAAGTGCTGTGATTGTCATATAGGGAGATCCAAGTAGGAGCTAGCACAAAGAAGAAAACATTTAGATTGATGCAAACATTAAAAGAATAATTATTACAACATGGCTATCAGAGAGAAGATCAATGTAAGAGTCTTTCAGTACGTTACTATTAATGGATTTCTCAAGAAATGAGACCATTTTTCTAAATCCATGCTGCAGTTGCACATTCGAAGAGACTTGAAAGACGCAGGCCTATTAGAGACTTAGAAAACCCCAGGGAAAAAAAAAAAGGAAAAAGCAGCCTTCCAACCTTTCAAAGTATGAATCAAAAATTGCAGGTTAATTGCCTATAAACATTTGCATTCAGCAAACAAGTGCAAGCAGGCCCACATGGCCCACCACAGACTGATCAGGAGAGAGTGAACCACAGTAAATGGTGTATTCATCACCTACCCAAGCACTAGTGCTGTAACAAATTGTTTGTACAATTGCCATATTCATCCAGGAGTTTAATCAAGATTGGACATCCCATGCTACTACTTTCCTAATTTAATAAAAATTGAGCTGTTAGAAAATATTATGTGATTTTCCACCCTCTCTCTTTGTTAGCTTTCATCAGTTACCAGATTCCAGTCAGAGGACCAGAACTTTCATTTCTGCATGCTTTTGGTGCTTCTCGTCCCATGTGAGCAGTGTGGTCTAACCCAGTCAAAAGGGCAGGTTCCAGGATTTTTGCCTCCCTATGACTGAGCAGTTACACCTCACATCATGAGCTCCCCTCTCAGCCAGCACGAGCTCCGGATTGAAGAACAGTTAATATTACATAAGCTGCAGATTTAAGTCCTGAGGTAATGTAACTTCAATCAAAACAAAAAGATTTCACAACAGCTACATGCTACACTGAACTTATCTTTCAATTTCATTTTAATCTGGCAAAACTCTTTTGCATCAAAATGCTTCATGTTTGCTTTTAGATATTGCTTCCAGCCTTAAAAAAGGGAAAAGAAAAAAAAAAGAAAAGAAAAAAAGAAGGAAAGAAAGAAAAGGTCATATGGTCAAAATCTACCAGCTAGCATTATAAGGCTCTCTTCACATTTCAGTCTCATAAGAGAAAGAACAGAACTTAAATGACGTGGAACCGAAGGCTTAATGTATGGCTTGGACGGCTCAGTGCTAAACTTTAAAGAGAGGGAAGGAGGGCAGAAATATAAGAGTGAGGGCATAATAGCTTTAATGTTATGCAGATCAAGTGACATTGGGTGAATGGTTACAATATCTGATGAGTCATGTTGATCTAACCTTCCATTTATTCATTCATCAGTTCCTTGACCACTCTTACCTCCTGGACAATTTATAACCTGCATGAGATCAGATTTTGTTTTTGTGGCCATAGAAAAGTCACATAAGGTCTCTTTTCTCTTTTTCTTTTCTGTCTGCATTTTACACCAGACAGCAGGCATTTCTTGAAAATGTTAGCAACAAAATCTTCCAAAAGACATAACAGAAAAGTCTTAAAACTTCAAATGTGGTGCTAAAAAGCAGAAATGAATCATGCCTTTGCCAGAACTGACTGACCACATTTTCATCTGAATAAACTGTTTGGGAATAATCCCTCTGGCTCTAGTGGTGCACAATCGGCATTCAACAAGTAACCTCTTGTTCTTATCTTTGTTTTATCAGAAAGACAAATGTAGCATGTTATGTGATTGTAGGAATCCACTCCCACCTCCTGCATATATGAGCACCTATGTGCTTGTACATCACAAGCTCCACTTGCACTGTCTCTTTCTTTATCAAGGGACCCATTCTGACTCTGGGCAGATGAAGCTCACAGTACTGTTTACTCCTTTGAACAAAAATTGATTTTTCACTTGCTAGTAAGAAAAGATCCTGTGCATGAGCCTTGATTGATCATTTCCAGTGTGCGCCACACAGTATTAAGAAGAAAACACTTAGAAAACCAGAAGCAGCAAAAACAGGTCTGTCAGCAGAACCTCATCCTACAAATGCCTTCAACTCCTGCCAGGCTTCCGAGGAACAGACAGTACTTGTTTGTTTGTTTGTTTGTTTGTTTTTTAAAATATATTTTTACAGGTAGGACAGCTTTCCACCACCAGCTTTCCTCTGACAGCTATCAGTACCTGCTTGCGTGTTCAGGGTTCGTTTCCCCTCTTTAGTCATTCCCTACATCTTTTCTAGACTTACCCTTTTTCAGATAGCCACCTGCCCCTCAGCTGTGATCTGGCTATCTGTTTCTCCTCCTGAGGAAGACTGTTTCACATTTACTTAAAGTTAACTTCATACCACTGCACAGAGCCCACTGTTCTCATCTCCTTGGGTTTTACAATTCATGCTTTTGTCTGCTTCCTGCCTTGTTAATATTTTGTCCCCAAAGGGTCATTCATGTTAAAGACACCTGAAATAGATGTCAAGCTAATCTCACTTGCTGGATGGATCTTGGCTCTTCCTTACTAACATTAGTGCAAATGGGCATGAATGGGAGCAGCAAAAGAGCAAGGAATGAATATTGCAGCCTAAATGGTACTTTTTTTTGGGGGGATGTATTTGATATTCATGAGGTTATCACCAACATATATTAGTACTGTATGTTTGGGCTCTAGAGGAAACTGAATGAAGTCAAACATGGTGCTATTAAAAAAAGAGAAAATAGCTCCTTTGGTATTCAAATACATATATGTGTTTTTCACAGGGTTATTAATTCTCAAGGGAGTCATTTGTGGGCTCCAAATAATGTATATTCACTGTTTTCCTTCAGTACCTCCACCATCCTGGAACCAAAGTACCATGAGAAGACTACGTTTCCCATTATTTCAACCCAAAAAGTATCTCCTGGGGCTTATTAAAAGGTCTGTGAAAATATATACTTTGTATATATAAAGAAATTAAGAGAGAAAGAAAAACTATTGCCTAAAACAAAATACAGAGAGCTGCTCCTCTGTTCCACCTAATACAAACACTGCACTGTGAAGAGGTTGTGTGTGTCAAACAGGCATTTACTGGGGAACCTGGGAACAAGGAAAAGTTTTAAGGAGTGGACCAAGTTAATTCATGTATTGAGGCAGGACAGCCTGGCCGGCAGTCAGTGCTGCTTTTTCAGTGCTGGATGGAGAAATATGTGCCTCTTCCCTCGAGTAAAGCACATTTAGCTAGGAAAAATAACTTACTAGTGTGGTCCAAACTGTGACTGAATCAGACTCCTGCTTACTTTAGTGAACTTCCCTTAAAGGTCTCTAGTTGAGAAGCCAGAACTGCCCACAATGGGTACCTTCAGCTTTATACAAAAGCCAATGACTCCAACACACTCCCCTGCAGTCCCTTAAGTAAAAAAGGAGCCGCTACACCAACCTGGGGCACAGAGGTGCTACCCCACAATCTGGAAGGCATTACAGGTCCCTACAATGAGCTCAGCTTACAACAACCTCCCAGTCGGAGCAACCTCAACTGCAAGGACGACATTTTTTCTCTGGCATTTAGTTCTGCAACAGCAACCTTTAAGCTGGGCTGACCTGGATGTGACGATTATATTTTCCGTGTTCTTCCCAGTGCGTATTCTATTTAGCCCATTTTTTCTTTTTCATTTCTTTGATGTTGTCTTTTAAAAATACTATTTCAATGTGGATCAGCATGAAATAGTCTCCATGAAAGCACAATATGCTGATGTTCAATTTAAACTCAATGGTTCTCCATTATTTTCATGCAGCAAATTGCCAAACTCTATTAGAGAGAGAAACCTGATAAAGTGATCTCTCACTTCAGGGTCTCCTGGGAGTAAGGCTGCACGTTTTACTTATAGAATATTCTGAATGCAGTATTTTAGAGGCTTGCCGTGATGCTAATACCAGAGTAACCGGTAATGTCAGTATGCAGCCAGGTCCAGCAAAAGTGCCATTTGCAGTATGTTTGATTTGTGACCAAAATATTGACTGCTTGCATAGAGGCTGGCGCATCCTATTTAATACTGACAAAGAACAAACAAATTGGGAACTTAATAGTCTTCCTTCCTTTCTCTCTCTCTTGTTCTCTTTCCTCAGTTTCCCCTCTCTTCCTCCCTCTCTTTCTCTTTCTCCGTCCCATCCTCCTCCACCCTCCAATGACTGCAAGTACTCATTTGCTTATATAATGTAAGTACCTTCTCTTATGTACCTTATTCTGGGAGCGGTTACCTTATATGTTTCCATTAAATTGATGATAAAAAGCACACTGACCTAAAACGCCACTGTGCACTTGTCCACTTTAAACATCAAAGCCTGCCTAGCAGACTATGCAACCCTCTGGTGCGGTGAGATATATGGTGTGGCAGAAATAAAGATCAAGTGTCTGCTTCTTGTCTTACTTCTACCAGTGTGAATGAAATCTAACTCCTCTGAAGACAGTGAGGCAGCTCAAGTACAAAAGGAGCGTGAAGTGAGTTTGGCTTCCAAGTCTATTTGCTCTCAGTTATAGTAATGTAAATGAGAAGCTGTATTTATTCTCAGCGTAACCCTTTGAGTAGAACCTCTTGGAAATCATTCAAAGTCCCTCGACTCTACAGACACAACCATCTAAATTTAATACAACTTGGAACTGGATCTCTTTTAAATCTATTTTACATTAGCGTAATTTAGGGCCTATTCCCCGCGCAGGCCAGGCAGAGAGCAAGCAGAACCAGGCAGCGTTGTGTGACGCGGCTGAAGTAGCAGCGAAGCCGTCGGGTCAGGCTGTGGCACTTGTGACACTAAAGCTCCACTGATGTCAGTGTGGTTGCATCAGTGTAACCTGAAGCATTATTTGACCTCATGAATTCAGACTATAGCATTTCTTTTGGGCTTTTAAAGAGGAACCTTTTTAAGCATCTATTTACATTTGACAGCATCTCTCCCGTGGCTGCAGGAGCACAGCGGGCAGCTGTGCTGGTTATCTGCTCCACTTCATTTTTTTAACCAGGTATGAATATCCTCACGGAAAAGCCTTCTCCTGGGTTTAATTTGTACAGCAGTTTGCACAGTTGCAAGGCCAATGCTGGGGCCCAAATTAATTGCTCAAAGCTTGTTCGCAAATTGCTGGTTTTCCTACGGCCCTCCACCATAGCCACAACTTGCAAATCGCATCCTCAGCGCGGCTTTTCAAACCAGAAGGCCAGAACCGAAAGGGCAAGGACACGGTCTTGCCCAGGGGGGGAACACGGCAAATGTATTTTGAAATATCTTCAAGTTGAACTAACAGCATGCCTTTTAGCACAACTAGTCCACACATATTCTTTTCTTACATAAACTTCAATCAAATAAATGGAGTTCCTATGTGAAATAAAAGCCATTTTCCTTTTATTAAGAACAACAAAATAGCACAAGTGATGATTAAGACTTTATTGGGATCTGATCCAAACCCAGACTACATTAAGAGTCAGATCTTATGCTCATTAAATAGTAAAACATGATTATCCCAACTGCCACCGAACGTCGTGGTTATCATACAAAAAGGGAGGTAAAATAATGCTTTTTGGACAGCACAGAACTTAGAACAGAGAAAATCTGATTTTGAATGGGATCTTTATGACCTCCCTTTTAGTTACATTTCTAATTAAAATGCTTTGATCTATTAATGCCAAGGGACGCTGCTAAATGTATTCAATACAGAAGTCACATACTTTTCCTGAGCTCCCAAAATCTCTCAGATCTGTATGCACTTACGTTATGTGCAGTTAAACTGCTCGCTAAAATGAAAAGATATCTAAGAATAACTCACTTCCATTAGATTTATAAATCACATTAATTAATTCTACATCTCCAGTGGTGTGGAGACCAAACTCTAATGCGAGATCTAATTAAAGAAAAGGGGGAAAAAAATTGGAATTGAAACACAGAAGTAACTGTTTAGCCTCAAATTAATGAGGCGCTATGCTAAGCAAGAATGTCCATAAATCCCTAATGAGGATTTTAAACACATTAAAACTTCCTAATACAAAGTGTTTGCCTTCCTTTTATCCAATAACAAATAAGCCAATAATTTTCTGCCTCTAAATGACACTATTAACTGTCATGGCATGTTTTATTTGACAAACCCTCCATTCAAATACAGTAAAACCAATTAATTTGCCTGCTGTGAAATGTGTTTCTTGATAGCTTTTATGTGATTTTTCTTCTCAAAGAAATGTAAATAGGAGGTCAATGTAGGTGCCTGATTTTGCTTAAAAATATGCTGCAATAACTATAGATTTTCTAGTCAGTTTGCATTTCAAATGAATTGAAAGATAACCTCCATTTTCAGGTCATCAATCACATAATGGTCTCCTGATAAGTAAACAGTTACAGAGTAATAGTTTTATTACTAGGGAAATGGTCCCATATTTGAGCTGTGATAGTTGCAAAATTACCACTTTGTTCCGTTATAAATAATGGTTGGCAATCCCGGTGCTTGGCCTGCCTGCCTCCCTTATCAGCTGCCGAGGGCTGCTCCGGCACCCACCGCCGTCAGCCCAGCCAAGTGCCCTGGTGCTGAGGGTTTTCTTTCTTCGTGTGTCGCAGCTGAACTCTGATTATTTCAACTGCGAGTGTGGCGATGTGTTACCTTTTTTTTTTTTTTTTTTTGTCAGAAAAATCTATAGAACAAATAAAAGATAATTCTGCGGTTTCAGTGTTCCCCTGGGCCCCACTTAATAGATCTCGGTTAGCAGAGAAAAGCAAGACCGTGTTACCGCTGCTCCACAATTACGGCGTCTCTGAAGCTCTGAAGCTCCTCTAAGGTTTTGTTACTGGGATGATCAGCCTACTAAAAAGTACACATTTTATACTTCAGAAATACGCTGTTTTTCGGTCTGTGCCCACTACATGAACTGAGCTGCATTGTAAATCGAAGGCAAAATAGAGGATAATGCATGGCATGCCATGCTTTATGGGGCCTAACTGAATGCCAATTAATCTTTACAACATATGTACAGTTCCATCAGCTCCCGTGGTGTATCGTGATCACATGGAGACCGTGGTTTATTTGCCTTAAGATGGAAACACAACTTGAAAAAAACACCACGCAACATACCATACATACACACGCGCAGAAGGAACAGGGAATAAAATAAAACAAAGATGCCTACCAGTGCTGAAAAGGACAAAGTGCTCGCTTAATTAATCATCTGCAAGAGATTACCAACCAGTACTTATGTACTATACCATGACAGCCAATTTCCAATCTGCACTACCTTGTATGTGTTCCCTATTGAAGGAAGCAAAGGAAATCTGCAACCTAACTCCAAAAAGTAGTGCCAACATCTCCTGACACGTGAGCAGTGTTTGTGAGAGGTGAGGCTGGGACAAACCCAAGGCAGTGAAAGTGCTCTGCAGCTCTGGCTGCCATCATCTCCATCACCGAAACACACCAATGCAAGCCCTTTATTTATTCCTTTTCCCAACAGAAACTGCTGAAATATTTGTCATAGTGACCCTTCCTCGGGGATGTCTTGGGAAGTAATTTATATATTATCATATTCGATTTATATATATATATCCCCAAATAAGGGACAAAATGCATTTTACAAATGTATGCATTTTGTTTGTTAACTACAATTCCATTTAGTAAGTTCAGGAATTGAATGGCAGCAGTTTCCAAAAGTGAATTGAAGAGACCCCTTGTCTTGCCTAAACAGTGACAAAGCCACGTTCTTTCTATACACTCTCAACTAATAAAATTCCCAAATTAAACTTAAATTAAACCTTTAAATTAAAATATTTGAGTGAGAACTACATTTGACATGGCCATATATTAAGGAATCAATTTAATGATGGATGCAAGCTTTTGAGCTTAAGATACTGCACACTGTGACCCCTATTTTCTTCACTTTGAAATCCAGAGTTCCTAAAGTCTGACCTAAGCTCCACCTCTCCTGAATGCAGCAGTCTGCATCTAATTTTGCTGATAAAATGTAAATAAAAATGATTTATATTTTTGCAAAGGATCTTATATGATATCCCCCATCAACAACTTTTACATCTACTTCTTAATCGAGACATTGAATTGGGCTAAGACCACCTGACATTATTTCACTTCTGACCTTTTCAACTGTCAAAGCAGACAGATTTTTATCCTACAAGATTCGAGCCAAAGCCTCAAAGGTGCAGTGCCAGAGCATTAATCCATTTCACTAGACAGTCATTGAAATTATAATTCAAAGTTCAACTTACTTTAGCATTTTATGCTGAAATACTTTTGGCAGCCCAGGGCAGAAAGTCGAAATCTGGTTTCCAATGGAGACCATTTCCAATGGTTTCTAAATGTTGGCAGCGAAATTCCTTATTGTCAAAGAGATCAGCAGATGCCGGCTTCCATTAATTTACTTTCTGTGACTGCTGCTCACTTCAGGAAGCCCTTCTTTACCTAAGGATGTTGACCTGCTGCCGGATCCCATCAGAAACGGACTAGAAAAGACACTGATATATTAGGAGACTGGGGACACTGCAGGGAAATTCCCTCCAGCAGCCGGGGCAGATCTCATCCCTCCATTTATTCTGACTGATGCCATAAGCAGAAAAACAAATCTGCACAGAAGACATAATGTAGATCTGTAAAAGCTCCCAACTCAAGCTAAATAAACTGACCCATATGTATTAAACTATCAAGGGGAACTCCAAAATCTGAAAGGACCGGTAGGCAGCTTTTCCTCTTCACAAGCAGGTTGTCATAACGGGGAAAAGACTTTTGAATCTGAAAATAACATCACCGTCTTAAGTAGTCAGTGGGCTGTAAATCCTTTGTTCTGGTATTCTGGAGCTGCCCAGAGGTCTTTGGCCAGGAAGTTCCCTATAAATAACAGTTTATTATTCTTAGACTTATCGCAAAAGCTATCTAAACAAGCATTTAAGTTAACTTAGAGGACATGTTTTATTAAAATCTAAATGTCTTTTTTCTTCATTTTTACAGTTGGGGCTGGCTAGTAATTCTTGGCATCTTATCCAGATGCTAAAAAGTTTCCTTTTTGGGAGCAGGAAGGGGAAACAGGCAACATGAGATCTAATATAAATTACACAAGGATTATTATTACGTTTTTTCCTCAACATTTTCAGAAGTACTATTGTGCTTGTTCTGCCCATATCTGCACAAGGACCCCTAAATAGCTAATACAAAGATATTTGCATCTTCACTCAAAGCACTGAGAAATAATGCTGCAGCAGTGTGTGAGTGATGGGAAGAAAACAGCAATGAGAAACTATAACAAATAAAAAGAAACTATGCAGGCTGACATGGGGGGACAAAGATACACAGTTCTCATTAGTGCCGATGGGACTTTAAAAGCTACGTGGCCGTGCACTGCCATGAAGATCTGCCTAGGAGACTGCATTAGCTGGGTGCACGTGGGGTCTCCTTGAGGTGCAGCAATCTCCAGGCTCAGCGCTCAAAGTCAGACTGTTAACGCAAGGAGAAAACAGACTGACTCTCAGGCAATGCAAATCTCACAGAAGGGCATCTGAGGCAAGTACCAGAATTGCATGATACCTAAGGGACATCAGCAGTGACATTAGCCAGCCCTCTGTACCCGTGGAGAGGGTGTTTTGTCACTTGATGCTTTGGCACCTTTGATTAACCGAGGTGTCTGCACGTATGCACCCTACGTGTGTGTGCACATGGGTGTACATGCATGGAACTACATTTCCACATTTTTCTCCTTCCTTCTCTTCCTGCTTAGATCTTGGTGTCAAAGGAGATCCACTGATCTATGGCCCAGTGCTGGCACTATTTCACACACAGCACGACACCTCCTGCGGTAGATCTGTTTGCGTCCAGGCCCTGACACGGCACAGGTAGCAATTGCTCTTCAGATTCCTGCCTGGACTATTACCTTCGATCTATGGTTTGCTGCACTCCTCAATCCACAGATGCTGTCATTGATCCAATGCACAGCTCCCATTGCCTACAATGGGATCAAGGACACAGGCCCTTTAACGGTCAGCTTTCCTAGGAAAATAGTTAATTTCAAGCAGTTTCATTACAAACTTTTTGATAATAACCTGTCAAAACTGAATAAAGTACAAAATAGCAGAATTTTGAAATGTCAGGGACAGAGAGGACTCGGGAATCTATATTCTCGTTTTGCTCTAGAGGTGTACTGCAGCTTCAGGCAAGTTAATTAACTCCCTAAGTCCTTCGTTTGTGCATCTGTATAAATACAGTAAGCAACGCCTAACTAGTCACCTACTAGTTAGAGCAGGAAAGCAGTGGCTTGGCGATCCTCAGCAGGATGGTGTCACACAGGAGTGACAGATATACAGAAAGCCGTACACAACTGGAGATTCCTGACTGCTGTAAATGTCAATCCTCAATAAATGGTTTGACCTTTTTTTTCTATTATTTCCATTTTATAACTGAAACCAGGTCTGACACAGTGAGCGTTTCAGGGGAATAAATGCAGCTTGGGGCTGACTCCGCAGTCTCGTGTCTCACATCACCCCCTTGAAATGCAATGATCTCCCCAGAAACACAATGCTGCCTTGGTACTTAAGCCCGAAGGACCTCCCAGCATCAGTTCCTGGCTGACCTCACAAGGCAATGAGCCCATTATCAGCACGTCTCTATAAGCCAACAAGGTTTCTTTTAGTGGAACTGCTTAAAGCATGGAGCTGCTTGATCTTCGAGAAGTTATTCTTTAGGCATTTAATTGAGATCTTCCGTGGGCAGAGTCACCTCCTGGATGAACCCACTTGTGCGCTGACTACACAGACAGGCCGGGGTCACCGGTCTGCTTAATCGGGGTGGCTCAGCTAAGGACTGGAAGTTAGGTGAAATAAATATGGATCACAAAACCCACAACTGTGCGCTGCAGCTCGTGAGCCAGGCTCAACGCGCAGTGTAGAAATGGAAACAGATGGGCAATAAATTCGCCATCAGACAGTGGCTTGGGGATCTGCAGGCAGGACCGAGAGCCAACCACTCCTGTGAAGCTAGACAATGAGCAATTTGCTGTCTAATGATAGCTGCGAATTTGAGGGAGGAAGGGGAATTGCTTTGATTTGGAGTTAACATTTTAAAAACTTCGCAGAAAGCTGAAAATTTGAAATTGTTCACTTTGTGTTCAGTTTAAAAACGTCACTGTCAAAAATGGATCTCTGTCCTATGGGTTACAGCCTTGTAAAACATTTTCATTAAGGAAACAAAACAAAATAATGGCAGGAGCTTTACAAAGAAACAACAAAGAATTTGTTTTAAAAAATTAGGGAAATGCCTAAATTGTTTAATTCCAATTTTCACAATTTCTCTGAATTTTTAAAACCCAATAAAAAAATTATATTAGCAGAAGTAACATAACTGCTAAATTTGAATTTCCATTGCAGAAACCGTGTGTCCCAAGTTGGTGAGGCTGAATTACAGCCTTCCCTCACCTGCAGCTTTGGCAATGGGCTATCAGAAAACCCAGTTTGCCTTCCACAGACGTCTTGGTTCATTAAAATTTCAGAAGTGTTGCAGAATTATCGTGTTTTTTTTTTGGTGGTTTATTTATTTATTTTTAAACCAATTTCTGTTTGCATGCTACCAGTAAGTTCAACAAAAAGAAATGAAGAGACTCTCTGAAATGAACAAACTGACAAATTTTCCCATTGGCTTATCCAGGGAACAGCCACATTTTAACCGGCTGAAAGGAAAAAAGCTGTCATCTCTGAAACGGCCAGAAGAGAGAAAATGCTGGCAGAATGATGTCTTCCTAGGTGAGGAGAGTCCAAGACTTAATTCCATGTGTCAGGGCAAGATAACACACAGCCACACGCATATGATCTCATCAGCCCTTCAGGAGACAGGATTTTACTTGATGTTTTGTAATGTTATTTTATAGACTTTCTTAATATGTTTTCAGAACAAACAACAAGGAAAAAATGCCGTGTAAACCTCAATCTGGATACCACTTAAAGGGATTTGCGATCATTATAATCAAAGTAATCACGGCATTATTAATCACAATAGGAAAAAAAAACAGAAACCACCAGCAGGAACTCCACGTTTGCATTTGCTTCATAGCACCGGGGCTTACATCTCTCCCTCTCTGATATCTGTGTGCACCTCCACACGTTATTTGCATGCATATATGGGTGCACCCTGTGGGCCAGCAGTGTACCCAGCACCTATCTGCTCGGGGTGTTCCTCAACCCAACCCGAACTACTCTCCTTGGGGACGCCAGGCACGGGTTCCCCAGCTCCTTCAGGCAAACCTGATCCTGTTCTTGTCACCGTCCCCACCACCGTCAGGCTTCACAAGCACGGCAGTACAACATGAGCAGCCTCTGGCAAATTTCCTTTTGGGTCCAACTCGAGCAACCTGCGAGCCCTACAACCGGGGCTGGCTGCACCAGGAAAAGGGGCCATGCTGGTTTGGAAAGTTCTCTTCTAACCAGCAAAGGCTGCAAACCTGGGGCCCAATTCTTCATTGCAGCTTGACAGCTGGAAGGGAGGCCCAAAGCAGGTAGAAATTACGCTGGACAAGACCCTCTCCTTGCAGGAGTTTGCTGCAGGAGAGCTGGCTGCGGGCCCCACTGTGCCACGCGTGGGTCCCTATCCCTGCGCCCCACAGGGAGCTGCTCCCTCTGTGAGCTGCACCCCGGTGCCTGCCTGGCCCCACAGCCATCAGCCGCTGCCTGCAGCCACCCACAGCCTGCCCTCCCTCCCGTGGGGCCAGGAAAGCCAAAAAAAAAACAAACCCAGAGCTTTCTTTTAAGCCAGGAAAGCTTCAATTCTGTAAAGCCTGACAGCGAGTTGCGCTCCCAGCTAAGCCATCAGCATTTTCAAGCCTTAGGTAGATGGATAGCTCCTTGTGTGTTTTTATATATAATGTCATATGTATTTGTAAATACGCGGATGATTTCCATACACACCCACCAGCCACACAATGCAATAATAAATTATTCCAATAAATGGCATTACTCGAAGAAAGCAACAAGGATAAATATAATTGCACAAGGTCTAAACAGGATGTAAATCAGCATTTAAAAAAAAAGCAAGTTAACGTGAAGCTGTTTACTCCTAGAGAATCTCCACTGCTCTAACATTTCAGCAATAGCCTCCAGTCGTGAGTGTGCTGCAGAAAGTAACAGAGAGCAGTTCAGCAGATGAAACAAAGAGGACCTAATTACCATGCGAAGCACAACATCCTTCAGATGTGATGAGAAACGTGACTGCATGAAAAACTGGTCCTGGGGAAATTTCAAAATATGACCACCCAAGCATAAAGAAGAGAGTGGTGAAAACCAGAGAGGCTGCAACATGAGGCTATAGTATTTCTATACAAAGAGTATTAGTTTAAACACACGCACATACAGAGATTGTGTACATATACACAGCTATATGCCGGCACACAAATACAAGGAACTATGTGATTGTGGGTGAAAGCAATAAACATATAAAAGCTTTCAAGCCATATGCTGCATATTAATAAAAAATCACATAAATTCTTTGTATGTTGATCCATGGAGTTTCTTGAGGGAAAAACAAACAACCAACCAAATGCATGAAAAGCAACTGATCACCCTGACAGCCCAGCCCCATCCTTCCATTTTCATCTTACTTGATCATTTAATATTCATTTTTGTCTACAATTCCACATTTTGAATGTAAATAATTTATGAATATTGGCCATAAATTATTATTATTATTTTTTGTAGAGAGGATGAACACAGATAGTAAGCACTGACTTTTTTTGAGGAAGGGAAAACCTGGTTCTCAGTTACAGGTGGGGAAGTATTATCATTTGCAAACAACTTTGAAGCCACGAGGGAGAAGGCACCGGCTTGTGCCCCAGCCGGGCTCAGCACCGCTCCCCAGCACTGGCTGCCCAGGGGCCATGCAGTTCTCCCCTCCCTGCTGCTGGGAGCCCACACCCATCTGGCACCAGCCCAGCTGGGAAGAATGAGTGCCCCATCAGTGGCACAATGTGAGATTATGTTCAGGGATGGCCATTCCCCCAAGAAGGAAATGCAGTCTACCATTTCCAAGTTTGGCCTCCCAAAAAGCATCACGCTGAAAATCAGCGTCACCCTTTCGCTGGAGGACCCATGCAAGGCAGCTGCCAACCTCTCAGTTCATCCCTCCAGCCCCGGGGCAGGTGAAGCTGGTGGTGCATCCTGAAAGGCTGCTCCAAGTGTGCAAAAACTGAGAGTTCGTAAATTCCTCAGCACGATCAATACTGCTCTCCAGCCCCAGATTCCCTTTATCAATGACAGCCTCTCTCGTTGTACTGATTAGAGATCCTACATCTTTTTATCACAAAGAACATGACAACTACACCCTATCTATAGCTTTGTGATTTACAGCAATTGATGCGCTATCATAATTGCATTAGTGCAATGATAGCTTTTGGGCGTTACTCAAGCAGCTGAATTTAAAGTATGGTTGCATTTGTGACATAAACTGACAAGCAAAATCTGATGTTTGAATCCAGCACTGGCTTTAACCCATTTAGCTTCGTACGTCTCCCTCTCGTTAGCTGCATGGATAAACTGTTCTTCTCCTGCCCCACCAATTCTAATGATAGGAAAAATGAAAGCTGACCTGTGGACTAAACAGAGAAGCTAGAAGCCCCATGATGGTGTTGTCTGGTGTATTTGTTAACAGACAGAAAATAGGTTTGGGGAACAACATCCCACTCTTCTAATAAAGTATCAACTGCTGTTGCTGTGAGTGGGTGGATTGCAGCTCAGCCAGTACAGCCCTTGTTTTGAAAATTTTAGATGACTTCCCAGTTTATCTGATACAATCATTTAAACACTGATGCTTCTTTTTAATTTCAGGGGATTTGTTTGTCTTATTTTTAGCCCAGTTCCTGATAGAAATGAAACACCTACAGACAGCACTTGTGGGAGTCTAAAATAATGTGTGTTTGTGCTCTCATTTAAAAAGGGTGTTCAGCTCACCCCTGCTGTCCAGCATCAAGGTCAAAAGATAAGGAAACTCTTCCGAGTTTGAAAAGAAGGCAGTGGGGGATAGGAGAGGGGCCCCACTGCTGTCCCATTACAGGAAAAGCTAATAAAGCTCACCCTTTGTAAGATATCAGAGGATCCGCATGAGAGAGAGACATTACAAGCCAGGATTCATTAGCTCCTCTGCTCACTGAGTGATTTCTTTTTACAACAGAACAGAAGATTTCAGTCTCCTGAGCTGAAAGAAAGCACGGGCTGGCAGGGAAGAATGAGAATAGATGAAAAGCAGCTTCTTCTTATCTCTTTCTAAATATTACCATACGAAGTACTGGCTCACATGCCCCCGGCAGCATCCCACCTACCAGCACTCGAAACAATGAGCAAGTGCCAGCACTGGTGCCTGCTACCTGCAAACGATGGCAGCCAATTGAGGACAGCTTGCACCACTGTCCAAAGCCTGACCTAATGCTGACGTGGTCTTCTTCAGAGGCCTTGGTTCAGCTCCCTGCTCTGCCAGAGGCTTCTTGTTGGAGCCTGGGAGATTGCACCCTCTGGCCCTCAGTTTCTAGCTGAAGGTGGGGCCGATGGCACAGTGTCACCAGGAACCGAAAGCCACAAGCCTGATATGCCGTGAGACAGCAAGGACACTACCAGTGGCCTACATCTCCGTGACAGAAGCCTCCAAAGCACAACTCTGTGTCCCTGTTTATGCAGCTGAGAGCTGCCAAGCGCAGCCTGGCACCAGGCCTGGCACGCTCGGCGTTTGTCACAGCACGGGGCAGGGCTGGCACCGCTCCTCCGGCCACTGCGGCCACGCAGAGCAAGGCCCTGAGTGCCCGGCCCTGCTCCAGCCCCGCGGCAGGGCAGGGGGGACACAGGGAGAACTGCAGGGCGAATTTCAGTGTCTTCAGCATGAGACCTCAGAGTTAACCTACCTCCCTTTATAGTACAGTCAGTTAACACGCAACATCCAGGTGATGTTGCTGAATATTTTTGAATCACCGAGGGCTATCGGGGCCTGCAGGCAGGAGCTGGTGACACCGCGATGCTCGGCCCTCCTTCCCCAGCACAGTTCCCTGGCAGGAGGACCCCGGCCACAGACTGCTTTCCAGGGCAGCTGCACTGCACTTCTGCCTGGCCCCTTGTACCGCTTGAGCTGTGGTTTCATTGCAAGCCAGGTGCCCCATGCAGGCACAGGAGCTGTGCTGTGGCCCAGCTGGACTGGTGCTCTCGCCCAGCCTCTCATCTCAAGGCCCCATTGACAAGGATTGACTGAGCAGCTAAGCCCAGATTTAAGGACCTTGCTTTAGGCAGCTGCTGTATCCTTTCCAGTCCGGATATTCTGCTTCTGGATACAGCTCCCAAGGATAAACAACTGTTGTAATCACAGTGAAATAAATACTTTATTACAGTTGAATAATGTTGTTTCTAATTACAGTATCATTGATGTATTTCCCTATTAGAGGAAGATTTCCACTTATTCTTTTTTTATATTTATTTACCCAAAACATAATACTCAGCGTGATGTTTGCAATTGAGCTGCTGCTGCTGGCGTTTCTGCCAGTTTTACAGCTGGGTTGTTAGGCAAAGTTGATCTCATATCCTTCTGAAAAGCAAACAGGTATCAACTTACTCCAGGGAACCGCTCCCCAAAAGGGGCTCTTCTTGTGCCTTTTGGGGTTAACTCCTCTACAACAGCTCTAGCACCTGACTGGGAACCTTTTCCGAGGAATTAAAAAGCCTCGTGGACTAGGTGTTTAGCTTTGTTCTCAATGCTGAAGTATTGGTCTTCCAAGTAATTTTTCTTATTGGTGCTGCAGGGGAAAATTGGAACGGCTTAAATATGGGACAGAGCTGAATGAACAATGGCTGTGTTTCTGAGTCTGTGCTGTCGGATACCTACAAAACCCCAGTAACATGCAGCTCAGCTACAGTGGTGTCACATATGCTGGTAACAATAAAAAATACCTGACAAACCTATTCTTCCACCCTACTGATTCCTGTGTGTGAGCTTGTGAGCTCCCACCGACTGCTCCTTCCTGCCTGGCTCCCGCTGTGTTTGGCTGTGTGGATGCCCTCTGAGGGTGTGGGTGATCTGAGATTATCACGGTATTTGTAAAGCTTTCAGGTTACTTCTGGAGTGAGAGAGATATATAGGAAAACGGAGAAACCATTACTATATATTCAGGCAGCTCATCCTCAGGGATCTGCAGCCTGTAGAAAAGCGAAGCTTACGAAGAACAGGATGATGCCAATAAAACCGAGAAGTGCGGCTTAACGGCACAACTCTCAGCAACGATGACAACCCCACAACATAACCTCAGCACACAACCAGGGGATCAGGTTAGCAAACCATTCTGCTGCAAGGGACATCTCCAGAAGCATGCTCAAAACCTGTCAGACCCTTTATACAAGACTCAAGTTCTCTGGGTAAAAAAAATAGGCAGGGAGGAGAGGTTATCTGTCGATCTCCCGTGGCTTTGATACAAGATAGGACTGACATTATACTCATCAACGACACTCATTGACAGAAAGCCTCACTGTCTTTTTTCCCCTACCCTTTGCTTGGACCCGTTGCTACATACGGCATGGAAAAGGTAAGGGGCACTTGATGCACACTAAATGTGCATTAAAACATCTCCAAATACTGAAGAAGTTTGCCGTGCAATTGCCAGGGTTCCCAGCATTCAAGTCAGGACGCAGGAGCTCTCAGAGGCATGGGAGCACAGCAATCGCTGGCACAAGAGGGGAGGCAGTGACAACGCTCAGGGACCGGAGAGGACCTGGAGCCTTCTGCAGGTTGTATGGAGAATTGGGAACTGAACCCAGGGCCTGACACCTCCACTGGCGAAATTGCCAGTGACTTCAAACCCCATTGACTCATAACAGCCACAACAATTTACAGCAGCTGAAGACCTGCCCCCAGGAGTCTGCCTTGCAGCCCTCTGCTCTTACTGCTCGAGATCGATGACTCTTACAGGTCAGATTTTTTGTTTTGTTTTGTTAGGCTCAGATTGCTTCTTTGTACACTGCTGAGATCAAATCAATTACTTTCCACTCCAACCATCTGACCAAAGTAATTCTAATGGAGCAGAAAGCAGAAACTCAGATAAAAGAAGGGACAACATATTTTTCACTGTTATCTTTGTGCTGAGCATGATAAAGAAGGGATGAAGGCTGAAATAAAGATCATTCTTAATAATTCCCCCTCACGTAAGAGTAATGATCTTAATTCCCACCCTTTGTCTTTGTTGTTGAGATTGGGGACACGAGTTTAGATGGAAGATGAACCCTATAAGTCTTCAAAGGAAGAGCACTTATAACAGAAATCCCGTTTTCTTGATAATCATATCCAGGAAAACTATTATTTTGGAACATGATTGCATTTTTCAGCTACCTTAATACCATTTTTACTGTTCAGCTGCATGAAAAATTACCTAACCTGTTGGAATGGATTTCTTGACCCACACATAGCTACATTAAAGGGTGTAATTTAATGCAATCTAACTAAATTAGCACCAATTAGACAGGCTAAATTAAAGGGCATGTCACTAATAAATTTTATGCTAAACATATTACTGATAATAAGCTCACTAAAAATTGCATAATGAAATAAAATATTCTTTTTAACACTGTTCAGTCTAAATATGAATATATAAAAAGTCATGAAATAATGAAATACAGTATGCTAATCCCCAGTTGCCTCTCTGGATAACATCACAGCCATATTAAAATGCACCGTTAGCGGTGGTGGTTAAAAACAACAGGTCAGATCCTACAGGGAAGCAGCAAGCCAGGCCAAATTCCATGCAATAGCTAGGATCCTGATCCTGCAAACATCTGCATGTGTGCCCAGCTCCTTTGAACTCAGCAGGTCTGTTCTTGTACCCAAAGTTGTTGGCCCACTGCTGTGCCTGCTCAGGGAGCTGAATTTTAATTCGGACCAGGGGGTTAGGGAGGAGTGCCAAAACCAGTTGGATTTGCACTCAGACGCTATTTCTGGAGGATATTTTTCAAGTTTTACTTTTCAAATATCAAGTAGCAAAGCTCTGCAGTAGGCTCTTCCTAACTCCCGTGTGTAACAATACTCTGCAATGCAAGAACTGAGGCGAAGAGCTTACTGAAAGCTTTAAACAAGTCGCTCTTTGATCGGTGCAAGTAAGGCTGGTTTCCTACAGCTCTGTGTGTGTGTGTCCATCTGTCTGTCGTCTCTCTGTGACTGGATTTTTTAGTGGCTAATGAGAGGCGGGCTCATGCTCTGCCCTGTTTTCCAACCAGAGCCTTGGTAGGGTTTCTCTTCCCTAGACGACTGCTCGTTTTCACAAAACTTTAAAGAACGTCACTGTCCAAATTCGGTTGAAATTTGCTGGCTGGACACAGAGACACACTGAAACACCCCAAATTGCATAAGCCCCTTTCCTAAGGGGAGCTAGTGAGAATTTGGTGGTTTGGTCATGGCATGGTGTAAGAGTGAGCTGTTTGGCAGACTGAACACACTGGTACCCACATTTCCAGCTACACTCCAGTAAGCTGCTGGGAGAGGTGTAAACGAGCCATTTTGGACTCTATTCATTTTCATCCTCTGGGAAGCTCAAAATTTTTGGATGCCCCTTGCTCTCAATGACTATTAAGGTGCTAAATACTGCCAGGCAACCTGGCTGCATCCCCACTTAATGCACACGTCCTCTGCTGGGTAGATCCCAAAGTTTACGACCCTTTTGCATCTTCTTTCTGACATGAAATGATCAAAAGGCCAGACAAGCTCTGGCACTCTGTGTACAATTCATCTATCCGATATTTGTTAATCAGTAATAAAGTAAATCAGGGATAGTAAAGTGGAAGTGACATCTTTATTAAGACAGACCAATGCGCCCTGACTAGTAACAAGAACGGGCACCCAGAGCACTTTCTGTGCACTCACACATTAACTAATTAGGGCCCTCAGCAGGGTCCTTGCTCACATGAGTGCACACAGGTAGTCTGAAATTAATAGGCCCATTCATGTGAGTAACATTTGTAAAAGCATATCCTAGCCTCAAATCCCCTCTCTTTACCTCTCCTCAAGATACTCCGAGGCAGAACCCTCTGGAAGTACAGTTTTAATAAACACAAACAATTCTGCAGCAAAGCCACACAGACTGGACCTGCATGGAAGTCCACTGGCACGGTTTTAAAGGGCTTCCTGACACCCCATGCACGGTCATGGCCTGTGGTTGATGCAGACGTGAACCTTAAGCCAGAGAGGAAAAGCAGTAATGTACAAGTAAAACTCCACAGGGAAATTTTTGCAGATTAAACAATTAACACACATGGACATCCGCTACGTCTTTGGGACTGCAGCCCATGCTCAGGAACCAACAAGGTGAGATTTCATATCAGAGCATGCCTTTTTCCCCCTCCATGAATACATCATTCTCCCCTCATAAAAATAAATAGGATTTGTTTGATTCTGTTGAGAACACAGCAAAAAAGTGTGTAATGACATTGTGCAATATCCATTAAAATTCTGAAAAGAGCTGAAGGCACCTGCAAACTTGGCTTTCCCTGCTCTAGTGCTTCCACTGTTCAAACAGATTTTTAAAACAGCTAGAATTGATGCCAAATGACCACTGTTAATCACAGAATCCTTTCTAGTTGTACGAAAACAAACCAGCATTGAAAATGGTGAAGTGCCATCTATGCACACTTTACTGCATGAGGAACTGAAAAATGACTGAGCTCACATTGATGCACATTTGGAGGAAAAATGTTGGCTTTGGAATAAAGGAACATATTTCTTCAGGAGTATTGTGGTCTGTTTGAAAAAATGAATTCCTGATTTTTAGCATGTTTTTCCATCCAGTCCATAGGTCAGCAAACTTGTGGATGCAAAGTGCCACGGATCAGCTTTCTGTGTGTCAGTCTCAGCAGGACCCAGCCCACAGGAGACTTGAGGACTGCTCAGGACACTTCTGTGAACTGTGCTGCGTAAAGCCCCAGCTGGTGGCTGCCTCTCTGCAAAGTGTTCTTGTTAGATCATGAGCAAGCCTCTAAACATACGTCCTCACTATCATTTCAAAAACAATACACAAGTGATTTATTCTCTTTAAAAAAATTATCAGTTTGGTTCATTAACCTATAGCCATAGAAAAGCAGGAGTCAATTACATTGCTACATCAGATGTGTGTAAAGATAATTACCCTGAAAAGAAGATGTAAAGGTGTCCATAAAGGCAGTGAAATGTGGCCTATTAAATCAAGCTGTAACCTATTATGGGTCAAAAAACACATTTGTAGGGCCAACAGGCTCATGGCAATGGCCAATCTAGCATGAATTCTGCAGGTGTCTTTTTCCAATAAACATGAAATCTATCCTTTTTGTTCCTGCAATGTTCCCATCTTCTTCCCTTCCAGATGCACACCACACACAAATACAAATGACACACACAAATGCCTCTCTACAAAATTTTCGGGAAGAGTACACCATGTTAAGCAGTGGTTAAACAGCAAATAAGATAGAGCAAATAAGCAACAGAAAATCTGCAAAGAGCACTGTGCCCCTGCTGTTTTATTGGGCATTTCACAATGCTGTTAGTCTCTCTGTCATCTTACACAATGCACCCCATCTTTTGTAGGGTAAATGTGCAGTGGATTCACTGATTCAACTCGAGATCTGGCCCAGCTGTTAATGAAGAATAACAAAATTCTTGTAAATGTCCTGAGTCTGAATTCTTGTTTCTTGTTTCATTAAATTTTGTAACACTAACTTAAAGTTATTTCTGAAAAAATTGTATGCAACTTCAGTTGACTGTGACTAAATTCTGACTGATGTTCCTTTTAACTGATTTAAGCCGCTTCTTTTCCAGTAAGCACCTCATTTAACCAGTTTAGCTTATATTTTTCCTCATTTCCCCTCACTGAAACAAACGGATTGAAAAACATGTGCTTTATGTTACGTGCTAAAATATACAGGTATCACTGAGATATCTCAGAATGCCTCTGGTTGCCGTGTTCCCTTCGGGGCTATGTTGGGCTCGATTCTGCCTTCATTTACACCAAAAGTCTAATCAGAAGTAATTAAATGGAAGTCACCAGAGCTCTTTCCCAGCAATCCCACTAGAACCATGTCTGTAATTAAACTTGAAAATTTTTAAGTAGAAATATTGTATTAATATAGGTGTACAGAACTGAGACAGAAACACTGGTGGCTTGTAAACAGCTTCACTACAGTGCTGAGGACTATAACAGTATTAGTGTGGGAAGTAGATGTGTTTCTGATTTATGGAGCTGCTGTGTCAATGGTCCTAACTCCATTTGCTTTGACAGAGCGAGGCCAGATGACCACTGTGAAGGGTCTCACTCTTGAAGGGTGCACAGAAATGGACTGCAATCTAAACAACATGGGAATAAATCATGAGAAACTGATGCTAGGTCACCAGAATTAACGGTGTAAAATCCAGACATCTAGGTAGAGAACCAGAGCCGAAGCATTTCATTTTAAAATGTATTTACATGATTAAAAATACCATCTGATCCATCAGGGAAAGAGCACATACTTTATGAAATACATCTACATACAGGTGTTTTCACTCTGGACTAGGCAGCTTTGCAGTTAACACACAAAAACCACCTCTGTCTCCTTCAGAGTCATTATATTTTTATTCTTATCCCACATACTCCATACTCCTTTATACCCTTCACGCTGCATAGCTGGCTTTTAACTGTTCTAAAAATAACAGTCATTAAAGGAGGTACAGAGATGTTCCAGTCTCTTTGTTGAATCTGAATTCACACCAGCTCTGTCAAGGAAGGTTGGCCACAAACCTGTCTGCAGCAGGTGCGAGGCAGAGCTCCTTTTTGGAGAATTAGTCTCATCTATCATATACATTTGTTTTGGGTTAACCGGTACGTTGCTCAGAGCAAAAGAAATTGAGAAGCCTCCCACCTAGTGCAGGAGAAATTTAAAGTATTGGTCAGTAAAGTAAAATGATTCTGCAGAGATATCTGTGGAGATAAATTGCCCACTTATCTACCTTAATTTGTAAGACACATCAGGTGTCATATAAGACATTATTCCTAAGGGAGTAAGTCACCTTCATAATCATCACAGAGGTGAGAATGTTGGGAAAACACTAACTAAATCAAAAGAAAAAATCATTTTCTTCAAGGAACCAGCCTGTGTAACACAGAAGCTCAATAAATGAAGGCTTAGCAAATCCAGGATCTATTGTTTGGTTTCTTGTGCATACCTGTATCTGCATACGTGGTTCTTAAGAAAAGCACGCTTAATATGGTTATTATGATAGCAATACTATTCTCTGCGTTCCTTCTTCTTCTTAAGCAATTCCTGAGAAAAATTAGGTATTGATTCTCTCCCTACCTGTGTCATCTTTTCTCTTTAAAAGATTCACTGCTTTCAGGCTTTAGTTCCACAAGCCAGTAGGTAGCATCTAAACAAGATTCACTTCACTGAAAGGCACTCTGATTGCTATTAATTCTTGTGGCTTTCTTTTTTTTTTTTTTTTTTTTTTTTTCTCAATGTATTTTTGAAGTGCCTTTCTAGAGAAGTTGGGAATTAAACATTTTCAAGTTTCCCTGGACAAAACCAAGAGAGTCGCTTCTTCACACTTACACCAGAGCAGTCAATGATGCTAAAATAGTCTCCTACAAGTTAGGCAACTGATTTTCAGTCAAATTTTCAGCTCCAGCTGACATTTAATTATCCTGCACAGAGATGAGCAAAGACAGACTTACATCAGAATAACCACGGCCACCATGGCGCTTGCAATACTGACAAGGTACGTGACAGAATAAGGTTCAATATAATAATATAATATAGAATGTAATAATAGAATTGAATAAGTACTATTTACTCAAGCTACATAATATAATAAAATAGAATAAGTGCTCTGATGGCTGGGGGGTGTGGTTCCTCATCATTCTCTACCACAATGCTTGGCCGCTCCTGTCCAGCAGGGGCACCTGTTGGGCATATCTTAGAGTGAAAATCCCTTGTACTTTCTGAGAGCATGCTACTCTTCTGTTTGAGTAATTCCTTCAAAAGTGTTACTGCCTCTTTGCTCTGTTTTGCCACAGTTTCCCCTGTATGTTCTAAACTTTAAACCCATTTGTACTACTGGGAAATCCTGTCCTACAAAATTCTGTTGAAGAGTGTTATTGAGTCAGACGTAGACTGGAGTGTCTGTGCTGGTTTCAATGGAGGTGGGCTGATTTGTGTCAACTGCAGATCTGCCCTCAGTTCCATTGAAAAAAAGACAAAAGAGACACTTCTCCTGATCAAGAGGTGGAATTTTATAATTCATTTAATGAGGAAGAGCTAAAGTCCATTGAGACACTAATAGCTAATATCAGATGTGTCAATCAAAATCTATTAATGTTGAGTTGCTAATTTGATTTGTGAAATACTGTAACAAAGATTCATATAATTTTTCCTTAAGGGATATTCATTAGATATTAAATTAACCTAGCTGATATTTATCCTGTTTTCCAGCTAAAAAGAAATGTGTTCACAATAGCTTACAGGGCAATGCCAGTGAGCACAGGAACGAAGAGAAAGGTGCTTTGGTGTAACATTCATATTTATTCTGGCAATGTTTTCTTTAAATTTGTCTTATTTTCCTCAGCTCTTTATGTAACACCTTAAAATATGGGTTCCTGGCAAGGTTAATTTTAAAGAGTCTAAAAACTTAAGAGTTCTTCTTTAGAGAAAAGTTAATAAATCATTCGACCAATGAACCCCTTTGCTGCCATAAGATTATTTATATTTCAGGTATCGCTGTAACTAAGGTTTATGTTTTAGCAAATCACCAGATGACTGTTTCATCAGGAGCATGTTCTTGTATGTACCATTCTGTTCTACACTAAATACTCAGAGTCACGCTAAAGCTTATTATTAAACTCCTGTATTTTGTATAACAATAAAAGACACTGAAAATTTACAGATTATAGTCGTAAACAAATACGTCTAGACACAGACTTAGGTTTTTTAGGTATATTTAAATTCTGTATTTGAGAGGAAAACATAGGGAAATTGGCATTATTTGAAAGAACAATCTTTCCTCAAGCAACGACATATATTTACATGTTGCCATTTCCAGGCTCTGGGCAAATGAGTTCATATGCAAGAGTGAGTCTTGGTTTTATGCAGAATTGCAGCACCAGGACTATGTTTCACTGTGGCCTGACACAAGCCAGACTTTAGGTGAGCTAATTGCACTGTGTGCGCTTTGGGTTGACCTCCCTGAACAAACATCAGCTGAATGAAATTCCTGCTTGCTAGATTTTCCTTTAGCAGTGTTTTCTTCACAATTACTGCAGCTTACATTTATCATTTAGGTACTACAGCATACAAACTCTGCACCAATGCCTTTGCACTCCCTGACTTAAGTGGGACACTCCCCAGGAGACAAAGCACTAATTTACAGCAGTTTTGGCAGCACAGGGCCTATGGAAATGCTACTGTTTAGATTTATTTTAACCACCCTGGATATTTTTATTACAGCTAACAGAAAATACTTCTCATTCAGAGTTGTCAGTACTTTGTTTTTATGTAAAATTATAATAATCACCATGATAATAATAATAATAATAATGATTCCAGATGTTCGTGTAAAGGCAGCTCATTAAATCACAGTTGTTCGCTCTTCCATGTTGTAATTTTCTCAGGTAAGTTTCCTTTTATTTAAGCAGGTAATAAATACATAAAGCTTTTCTATCTATATATCTTTTAATCGACTGCAGTCATTTAACCTAGACCCTCTAACCAGATTAATAATAGAAAGCGTGTCATAACAATTCCTTACCACAGGATGAATTATCATTATTGTTTTGGCATTGAAAATCCTTTCTGCTACCTCAAATTACCCTTCTTTTCAACAGAGCACAATACATGAATCACTTCCCTAATCCTACATGTTACTAAAAATCACATCCCAGCACAATAGAGCCATCTGACAAGCTACTTTCTGACAGCATGCTAAACTATCATGTTGCTGAATTCCCAGAGACTCTTTGGATCTGTTTCATTAATAAAAGTTGTAAGTGAAAGCCAAAGGAGGAACTGCTCAAAGTCTGCAAGAATCCACCCAAAGACTGAACTTCATACCCCAGCTCTTCCCATCATCCTTAACGTTATGGAAACAGCCTCCCTTATGCCAAGGAGGTGTTAAGCAGACAAACACCATTAGAGCTCCAGCTATACCTCTTTCGAAATCTCAAAATCTAAACATCTGGATTTTGTACAGCTGGGGGCAATTATACTGCTGTTTCCAAACACCATAAATGCGTATGTATCCATAGCATTGTATACACACAGGCTCTGATCCTCAGCTGGCTGGTAAATCAGTAAAATTTGACAATGTCGAGCGAGTCGCAATGGATTTACAGCAACTGAGAATCTAGCGCTCCAGTTTGCAACCACACATAAAAGGATGAGTGATCTATAGAGCGAGGGCAGAGCTGAGAACCAAGGAATTAAAATTGTCGATGTTGATTTCTGTCCTGAAATTGACACCCTCCATGGTTTGAAGCTAGTTCTTCCTTGCAGCAACCCAATAAAACATATTTTCTTCTCTGGGACTCGAGAAGGAGCAAATGCTGTGTTCTCAGGGAAACCAGGGCAAAACTCCTGGAAAGCTAAATGGGCAGTGCCTTCCTCAACGGGGGCAAGATTCTCTATGTTAAATGCTTTCAAGATATATGTACTGAAAAGTAAACTAAAAGTAGGCTGCGTGGATATCATAAAAGCATGATCCTCCCATGTATTGGGAACTTTGAATTTATCTGGTCTCATGACCAGATCCCAGCATGGCAAATGTGACTAGTGAGCCATTCTTAAAGCACAGTTATCATTTTTAAATAATATTAAATACACACATGGACTTAGGACCTGCATCAAAAAAATCTATAGATACAAAGATCTGGAACACACCATACAAAAAAGGTTACCAAGTCCATTTTTATTATTGGTTTTGAAAAGCTATTAAACCATCTGCCCTCTTTATGATCTTCTAATCAAAACCAACTAGTGCTTCTACCAGACAAGTATTTAGGCAACTTTTTATTGCAACAAACTAGCATTCATCAAAAGTGGTGTATTTTTAACACTAATTCTAATTATAACAAGCAGTGCATTTTGTGTGCTTTCCAATTATGCATGAGAAAAGTCAGCATAAGTGTCCTCTCTTATCATAATTATCTGTTTCTAATTTCAATTTTGGCTATGACTTTGCACTCAGTGATGTAAATGTAAATGTTCCTGTCAGATAAAGATTAATTTGATTTAAGCCCTCTTTGTTCTAATTATATATTCTATTTCTGCTCACCATGCAAGTTTTGTTCTAAGCCACATCTGTATTTTATCACAACAATGAAGAAATTCTGTGGTATTTAAAAAGGTAACTACAGGATTTCAGCTAGTCCTGTCAGGCTCTGTTATGACAGCGTACGCTAGGACTGTGCCAAATGAATTAATATTTTAGCTGACTAATTTACGGATTACTGTAATTATTACTTGAATATTAAAGTATGTGAACTTATATCAAATGAAATAAAACTTGTTGCCCTAATTGCTCCCTTTACTCCTAAGGAAACATGACCTTTATGGGCTTTGAACCTGAGCACACTGAAAATACTGAATGATACCCCGTAGGCGGAATAGGAGATTAAACATGGAGAGAAAGATAATTTTATCTCTGACTAACATGGAACATATCTTCCTGATACTTTCCTGTCTAGAAGCCAAGGATTTGGGGATAGGCTGGAAGGATTTCTGTCATCGAGCACATCAGCACTCCGGGGCATTCTGGGAAGAAGGTAGGGTACAAGCAGTAGGCGAGTAGTTCTGCTGATTTGTCTGGATTTCAAGTGGAGTCTCACACTTACAGGCATCTAAAACTATTTAAATTCCAAGTTTTGCCAGGCCAGCATTGCAGGTAAAACTTCAAGCCCATAGGCTACTCCCAGCTTTGACCAAAATGGGACACAACACACCAGCCATGCTTTCTGCCCGGGCTCTACCGGCCATAGCAAGTGAATATGCTTTGGCTGAGGCACAGTTCAAATACCGTAAGGACCACTCTGTCTAACCTTTGCAGTGGCATCCTGGAACAATGTGGTTTTCCATCAAAACCACGAGCAGTGAAGGCTAGCTTACTGTGGAGCCAGGTCTCCAGGCAAGAGCTCTAATGGAATTCTCATATGTCTAATAAAGACCGAGTTCATGTTCCAGCCCTGCTGTCAGCAGTCCTTTATCCCACTGCTTTCACACAACTTACAGCAATTTTAACAGTATTCGACAACTTCAATGACATTTGGTTGAAACTGCCTGAGAAAATCAAATCTTCATACATATGGACACAACCATACAGGTGAGCTGCTCCTTTTTCTAAAGAAGTTTAAAAAGTAAGACTTGGAACTGAAAGTTTTTACTGAAGCAGACAGATGTTGTGGCAATTCCTCTTCTGCAGTCGGCTTTCCAACCAGTCTGTTTCTAGCCCATCCTCTCAGCTTCTGTCTCCACCCAGACCTCATCTTCATCCCCTCTTTCTATAGGAAGAGCCACACACACCTATCTGCTGTAAGGCTCACCACTAACAACTCGTACATTATTTTCAAAATATAAAATCTCTAGGATTCTTTAGAAAGCTAAAAAAAAAATCATTTTTATTTGAATACAAAAAAAAAAAAGTTAAAAAATGCTTCCGGCAACTTTACGGTCACAGTCAAGAGTCAACAAGGCTAACTATTATCCAAGAGCTCAGTGGTGCAAGATCTCTTTGAACAGTTTTCTCCTGACATTTCTGACCACCTCAGGGGGCAACCACTCATATAAACAACCTAACGACTTGAGAGATCAAGATTTAGACACTTACCACTCACTGACATTTAGACTCCCAACTTGATCTATGCCAACTGCTGTCTGAGACGCTGACTTCTGAGCATGTCAAGGCTGCAAGCTGGCACGTAAGTACTTCTGACTGGCCACTGTCTTCAGAATATATTTACTGCATCTTCTGACTGTTCCATGGCTCTAAGGAAAACTAAGCCTAAAAATGTTTCTACCCAACATCTCATCACTTCATTCTGTTATTTATAAACGAGGGATGGGATGCACACAACAGCATTGTGTTTGGGTTGGTGTTGTTATAAACAATTTTTAAATTTTTATTTTTATTTTTCATTTGTGAGAGCTCTGCTGTTTTACTTGCCAAAACAAAAATACACTGCTGGAATATTGCTGTGATCTCAGCACAGTGTTTCTGGACAGGGGATGACCTTCTGTACCTTTTATCGGGAGGAATTTGGCCCAGAGAGGCAGAAATCAAAGAACATGTGATTCAGAGTTGCTGCAGAACCCGTCACCTCTCATCAGCTTGTGATTTAGTGTAACCTGAACAGGGACAGCCCTGTTGTTTTGTATAGGAACCAACATGACATTATCCAGAGCCAGGAGGTCATTGGTTTAAATCGCAGCTAATCTGATGTGTCAGACCAAAGGCTCAGATTAGGCAGTTTGAGAAAATGGAAACATTCCTCTGCAATTTAATATCATAATTAACTATGGACAAAGGATACAACTACTTCAAAAGGAATAAAGCTTTAACAACAAAAGATAATGGGTCAAATTCACTGTTGGTATAAACTGCCAGAACTATGCTGATCTAACAGATCTCTGCCAGCTTTCACTAGTGGCAAATTAAGCTACAATTAATGAATTTCAGTGATCAAACTCCAGTTAATTGTTCATTGCTGAAATAATCCAGCTGGAGATGTGTCTGCAGACAAACACTATAATGTCGTTGCAGCAGTACTTCAGTTATCAAACAACAACAGATTATTTTTTGATTACAAACTTCACATAAAAGGAACTGCAGAGAGAGTTCAGGAATAATAGGTAAAGTCACCTACTAATTTTACTTCAGCTAGTCTTTTGAAAACAGTCAGATGCTTGCTGCTAACGGGAAAACATTCTGCAGATTGGAGAGACAGAAAGGATCTGTACTGTAAGTTTTTCACCTACATTTCCAAATACTCCTATTAAGTGAATGACTTTTATTGAAATGCATTGGACTATATCCATTTGCAGATGAATATTGGCTGCATGTGCTTTCCTGGAGAGCATGCAATAAAATGATTGAACTGGTGATTAAAAGAAACACATTAGTTAAAATGTCTACCATAAATTTATAATGTACATTTTTAAACTGAAATATCTCTGAAGCATTATAAACATTATTAAAAAATGAACAGTGGGAGCAACTTCAGGATACTTACTACCTTCTCCTGCAGGCCTGATTGCCTGTGCTCTTGCCTAATCAGAATGGCCATTAGAATTCGTTGGGGCTTATCTGTTAGAAAATAAGTTCTTCAGAAACAAGGTCTTGATTCAGGAAAGCATTTAAACACAGGCTTGAGTACACTTCCAAATAGATGTGGTTTCTATGTTAGGACCTTGATTGGGAAGTACTTGTAGACTTTTATCAAAAATATAATTCTCTTGAGTTCATTTCAACAGCTTAAATACTCCAAGTTAAGCATTTATGTCAAGTGTTTGACTGGAGAAGGGTCTAACACATATTTTTCTTCATTTTGCAAGTGTTTGCTTTTTTTTGAGGACATGAATAGATAAATAATAATTGAAATGTTAGCAAATATGTTAGTCAATTGGTATAAGATAGAGTCCAGTTTTCTAAAGAGCCTCCTGTAATTCAACAGCAGGCGCTTCTGGTTAGAAGAGTGCCTCTGGACTGATATGAATGTAATGGGAATAACATCGACATATTGCCCCTACTTCCTCAATGTATGTTGAGGAAAAAAAAAAAAAAGAAGAAAAACAAACAAACTATCTGGGACCGACAAAGGTTGATTGCTCGTGAATGACCTTAAATGACTCTTCCTAATTCTCTAGCATTGCCTCCTGCTCTGGAACTCCTGAGTTGCCTCTTAAATTCATTCTTATTATTTGCTGCAGCAGCCTCCTCTGGCACTTTATAAACACACTTAAAATTTACCCCATAGTGTGTCATTCTCTGTGCAAAAACCATGAACTACAAGGCAGCCACAGAGCTAAAACAACCATCCGAATAGTTACTACTCATAGTTTCTCCTGGAGACCTTAACATAGTGTCACCCTAAGGCAGTTCTTTTTGTAAAACAAGAAGTAAAGAATATCTGCCATGAGTTTCACACACACAAAAAATATAATTAAAAATGCATAGTATGAAAACTGCGGAAATGAATGAATTTTGTGGATTTCCTACTTATTAAATTCTTATTATCCCAGAAGCAAAAAGCTACATCACCACCTCTCCAAGGTAAACCAAGCAAGACGGCAGAGTTGCTCGTTCCCTGAACTACTCCATCTCTACCTTTTGTGGATTAATAAAAAAAAAAAAAAAAAGGAGACTGTGCTTCCCAGGTAAATGGGTGACAGAACAATTGTTCTCGAGATGAATGATATTAACTGCAGCACAAGGCAAGGAAGAAAAAGTGGATTTTAATGCTGTTGAAAATTATGGCCTTAAGAAATGTAGTGGATGACTAAAAGTCCTCTATTCAATGAAGAAATCATTGAGAAGTTCTTGGCAGGATGTCAAAAACTGCATTTAAGAGGACAATTAAAACAGTATAATGCAAACGCTATAATTAGAACCATATCTGGTTGAGCAACATACTATTTTTCTTCCAGGCTGTTAGGAGAAAAATTCCCCATGAACTGTTGCCAGTGTTTATTGGTGTATTTACCAGATAACACAGATTTAGCAAAAAGATGCATTTTGCTACCATAAAGATTAAGTGAAAAACTGCATACACCTCTGTACCCTGAAAGATTCTTCTCTGATAACCATTTACCTCCCACCAACAACTTGATGTACATCTCCATATATTTATGTTGTTTTATGGGGACAATGACCAAGGTCCCCCTCTCGCTTATGCAGACTCAAGCCTGCTCCTGCTAGGGTGTCAGACTTCTGTACAGTATAAACCAGCACGGTTTAATTTGCACCAGTTGAGAAAAAGCCCAGAATTTAAAGTAGAACATGGGAAACCAGCCAGAAGTGCTGCAGGGAGCCCAAATTTCATCTAAAGAAAATGAAATAGGGCATCCATATGTCATGCATTGAGATGCTGAAATGATGGAAGTAGTAAAATGAGAAGAATTTGCTTCAAAAATAAAGTTTACACTTCCTAATTATTGAACACAAGCAGCATTAAACTGGGGACTTGCATGAAATAGGAAGAACTGTAAGAAAAGCATTAAAATCTAATGCAAAATGCTGTCATGACAAACCTCTCTCTTTTGAAGCAGTAAAGCCCTGGTGCAGCAGAACCCTTTGAGTTGCCCTGGTGGCCAAGCAAGTGACCATACCGGGGCCCTGCAAACCCGCGAGCAGTGTCAGGCCGGCAGAGGCCTCTACCTGCTCCTCCACCATTTTCCTCCGGGCTGACGGAGAGGGCCTGACGCTGCCAAGATTTCGGATCAGGCATTTCGGATTGAAATGAGCTGGATTCGCCTCTCACGAGTGAGATTGGCAGAAGGAGCCCAAAGCTGCCCAGAGGATGGCGGCACTTGCCGATGACCGCCAGCACAGGCGGGAGGACCCCGCTACGCGCCGCAACGTGTGACGTACCTATAGAGGCTCGCCAGCCATTGAAGCTCCGTGTGCTCTGGGGCATGCCTAACAAAGGACTTCAAAGCTTTCAAAAAGCTGAATTTCTCGGCGATTATCCGAACCAAATTTCAGAATCTTTTGAAGATGGTTTGTCTCTGCGCAGGGGGTCTGTTTTACAAGGCAATGGGAGAAGTTGCAATTGCTTAACCTCTTTTTAGCACACAGTAATATTACAGCGTGCTTTCCTTTCTGTCTTAGTGCTCTTGTCCCAGCTACAGAAGTTAGGGATCCCAACGTGCTGGGTATCTGAGATGGGGGGAACATGAGAAACCACAAGGAAACCACGAGGAGAGTCTAGTTTTCCACCTTGGGCCTGGGAATCCTGCAATTCAGATACACTACCTTGTGTTCCATACTGCCTCTTTGTGGAAAAATGCTGTTATACGTTGTAAAGTTTAATTGTTCAGAGAAGCCTCTGATCTGTTTTTGGAGGAGAGTTTCTCTGAATTTAAAATCAAATCTCATGGAGGATCTCCTAATATGGAGTTTTATTTCCTGTGGGAACACTTCTGTGCAGAAATAGGCAGGGGAATACATAAGAACTAGATGCAAATTCCAGTGGTACAAATAATCATAATGTTCAGCACAATGATTATACTGTGCACGATGCAAACTCCAGTAGAGAAAACCCACACATATGCATTTCTCCTACAGAAGAAAAAAAGAGTGTAACATTGAAATGTAAACCTTTCTGGTTTTCCTCTTTCTCCCACACTCTGGCTGCATAAACCCTATGGCATATTTTACTTTCCTTTACGGGCCTTGATTAGTCTAGGTGAGATAGAGGATTTTTTTTTTTCCTAAGCCCAAGAAATCAGGTGTTATTCCCAGCAATAAAACATTACAAAATTAATGGACAGCCTATTAAAATTACATCCCCAACATGAATAGTGCTATCCTACAACTCAGTCTACAAAGAAAGCAAGCAACAAATTTCACAGATCCTGTAGCCATTGAACTAAATAATAAGTCTATTATCTTTAGCAATGTATTGCCTTACACACATGAAATATAATAGGTATTAGTAAGATACTTTGTACATGACAGATCACTTCAGATTATTTCAGCATTATTGAGACTGGAACATCATACCAATAAAAACATAAAAAGGAATAAGGAAAAAATATAGCCCAAATTTGTAAAGGTCAGCGAGTAATTGTTAACCTTGGAGGGAGAAGAAATCAGTTTCTTTTCCGACAGCACTCAGAGCCTCTTGTAAATCATATTCATATTCATATACTTAAGCATTAATTTACATACTTAATTTCTGACAGGTTGACAACTGCAGTCCTTCTATCCTCTTGGTGTAAAGTAAGAAGTCAATTGTTATTCAGTGTATCAGTTACAGTGGTAGTGCCACTAACTGTATTTTATATAATGTGCTATCTGCAGAAAAGCAGATAAGAATTTGATTTAACATCCAATTAAAAGCCGTCATTGAAAAATTACTTCAAATAAGCCTTTTATTTTCTTTAATCAGTCCTCAATTCAAGCCTTCCTTGGACCTACTGAACCAAGCATCAGGACTCATGAATTTTGATTAAAAAATTTGAGCCCATTTCTAACTTAAGCAGATTTTTTTTGTTGCACTGTTTGATAGAAATTTAATAAATCTATGAATCCTTGCCAGCGTCATTTATCATCTTTTTTTCCGCAAGACTGGCCTATTATGCCTCGGCAGTAAATTATGAGGAAGCCAGCAAACCAAAACTTTTCAGTCCGATACTGAAGAAGAGATATAATCACTTGCATTGAACCATATAATTATAGTAGAATATGAATCTCTGAAACATTAGGTCCTGTTTTGAATATGTAATGCCTATGCTTTGAGAGCCTACAAAGATTTCTAGCTGATCTAATATAGCTCAGTTTAGCATCATATTGAACAATTTGCCGTTAATGAAAATGACAGCAAAAGCCATAAACAACAAGCTGGGAGACTCGGTAAGAATTATTAGGGAAATTTCCCTGTGTTTGGAAGAACAAATCAGAAAATCAGAAAGTCACCTTTTAGGGGTCTGAGTCAAGCATATTCATTCTGAACTAACATGGGGAACTTAACCTGGGGCCCTCTTACCAAAGTCGTGCTGGTTTAGAGCTCAAGTCAGGACACAATAGAAAATGGGGACTTCTAAAAAGTCCTGGTGACACAGCTCATGGATACCTACAAGTATGTGCTGCTTATCATTTCCCCTCTAAAGGGCAACTTCACCCATTCTGTGTATTCTGTGATTCATACTGCACAGACACCCATCTCTGTTTCTATTGATCTCTGGGAGCCAAGGGAACTCTTCCTAATTCAGACACTAAATTAAGGAGCTAAGGCTCGGCAGCATGACTGCTTCCATGTCTGCCCACCTGTTTAGGTTGGGATCTCTCATTTTACAGTGATGGACAGATTGCCCTGGGAACACAAGGAAACCACTCATGTACATGAGAATAGAGACAGAAGTCAGAAAACAAAAGGTGCTTTGGAAACATGTCCAGCCTAGGCTTTCCATTATTTCAGAAAGGAGGTCCCTTCTTCTTTCCAAAAGACTTCTGAGCAGAACAGGTTGTTCCACAGCCTCTGGAATACTGAGGGTGGGCTGTTGAGTACAGCACAGTAACCCAGTTCTCCCCCTAGTCATCCTGGCCCAACAGGGCACATACAATATCCTGGAGTTAGAGGTGCATTGGTCAGCTGGTTTATACCAAATGTGTGCTACCAAAGACAAAGAACAACTTGTGCATTTTATTGGGCTTTCCAGAGGGTGTGACAGCATCTCACCTCTCCCTTTGGAAAACAAAGCAAAAATTCTCTCATTTCTTTGGCCATCAAAAAAGGTTGAGTTAGATCCATGTTTCATATTACCTAAACTGGCTCTTCCACCACCACTTGGAAACAGAATTCTGTAAGACTATCCGAACACCAGCTTTGTAAATTAATCACTTGCCCAGGCTTTGTTGTTGTTGTTTATTTTTCCTAATATGAAAATGACCTTTACTCTATACTCTGGCTGATGCAATGAAATACACCGTGGCAGAAGTGCTGTTCTTGACTGTAAAAAAACCAAACATCAGTTTCTTATTTTACTTTCAAACCACATCGGAATTTTTGTGTGAGAGTTTGATGATATAAAGTATTCATTCAAAGAAGAAAAAGGCTTGAAAAGAAAGGTTAGGCTGAGCTATAAGAAAATTAAGTACCAATGCATAAACAAGGATGGATATTCAAAGGGGGAAAACAGAATTTTAAATGAAAAAGCCTGTCAAGTATTCAGGAATTAATTAAGAATAGATCTAAAGTAGATGAATATTCTACTTGAGTGGCTGTACTATCATCAAACTTTTGCTAATAAAGCAACCATTTCTTCTGACAGTCCCTCTTATAGATTTATGTTTCTTACATTACAGCTGTTCTACCTTTTCTTAATTGAGAAAGTACTTTGTGATCACGTAGTTAGGGGTGTGCAAATGTGTGCTTATTTCAGTAATGCCCTGTAACATAAAAGACTTCACTAAAATCAATGCATTACATTGCAGACTGAAGATTCTTCAGAAAATTGAGCTGCAAGAGAGCAAAAGGTCGCTATACAACAAATTGTTTCACAAATTTGTATTACGACTTCTTTATACATACATATGTCAAGCTCCTAGACAAACGGCAGTAGGTATGAAGTTGGTTTGCAAATATATTGCTTATTAAAGACAACCAAGTTAATCTTTGGAAATTCAGCTGGTGTATGAACACTGAGGACAACCAGACCCAACCATCCTTATGGGACTCCTGAGATAAATCACTCCAGCTACCAGCCTGTTTATTTTATATTGCTTTCTGATCCTTCTCCATCAGACAGAGCTAGACACAACCACAGAGCCTCAGAGTACATCTTAAAAAAAAACAGTCCAACAGTTCCAGATTTCACAAATACCTGTTCAGGAAAGCATGCAAGTATCTCGCTGGCGGAAAGCTGCCAATCAGCTCTGCAGTCTTAAATATTTTAAGAGCTTCCTAAAGTAAAAATAATGCAAATTGCATTTCCTCTGATCCATGGCAGAGAACACAACTTTTTTTTTTTTTTTCTCCTTTTTTTTTCTCCTTTTTTTTTTTTTTTTTTTTCCCTTTAATAAGCTTGGTAAACGAAGTGTAACTATACCTGCTAAATTACCTAACTGATGATCTCCTGGCACGGAGAAGAATTTCTGTCTAATAAAAACAAAACTGCCCATTGTGGGACATTTTGCATTAAACTCAGAGGAGTGCAGGGAATAGAGTTTCCTGCCCTGATTTTGATGCTCTCTACAGGAATTGCCCTCTGGCCCCTTGGCAGGAACTCCATGACCCAGCTGAGCTTTCTACTGAATAGCTCAGCAGGGTGCAGGAGCCAGTTGCATGGCTTCACATGGTGCAGAAAGCTGTGGAGCTTTTCTCCTGAACAGCACCTCGGCCATTTTGAAACATCTGCAATAGCTACTATTCAGGGTACAGAGGGAGGGGGAAGGAGTTCTCCAGCTGTTCCTTCTCTGCTGAATCTTTTTATTCCTGTCTACTGCCCTCATGATGATTTTGAAGGACACCAAATGGTTTCCATTATTCAGAATGGAATAACATCTGCTCAACAAATATTGTTACTCCTTGGGAAGCACCTCATTCAAGCAGCAGCTCTCTTTATAACATTACTCTACAACACAATTTACTTTATATACTATTCAGAAGACATAGTCTCATAGACACATTAGAGAAGGAAAGGGGGAAAAGAAGAGAAGTAGCAGCAAACAAAAGAAAACGAAGAAGGCGCTTAAAGAAAAGATTGTGTTCTGTAGTTGATGGGGGCAAGCAGACCATGTCCCATACATGTAGGGTAGCTCAAGAGGAAAATGACCTCTCCTAAGTGCACCAGCTAATATACCAAGAAGGAAAACTGTCACAGAGCGATGGCCATGCTGGAATAGAGTATGTGAGCAGATGGATGTGAGGTCAGGAGCATGGAATAAGTCCAAAGAGATCAGTTTTGAGTTTTATTTAGACTTGAACTCAAAGCTAAGAAAGAGAAATGGAAGTTACTGAGCCCTGCTTTCTTAGGGCAGAAAAGAGATTAGCTCAGAGCACTGAATTTTAAAGATCGGCCTTCACATCCCTTATAGGCATGTACTGGGCAGGAGCTACCAGCACTAAGCTGTTACTGAAATGAAAATGTTCTTTTATGCTGCCTGTTCTTTCACAACCTATCTGCTGGAGCAGACTACCTCAATAATCCAAAAGCTGGGTGGCCTTTGATATAGTAGCATGGGTGCTGCCAAACCACAGCCCAAATTGTTGCTGTACTGTGCTCCATAACTCAGCTGAACAGATTCGTGTATGTCTTTTACCAGTTTAATTAAAATATTTAAAAAATCACACGAGGATGATAACATGCTGCCTAGCACAAGGACACCTGTGTCTGTTTATTTTCATTTTGCTATTACCAGCATCATTTGGGTAAGGAATTAAAGAAATATGACCACAAAGGCACATTCCAGAATTTAAATAATCCACATGCATACTTGTTAGCTTTCTACTTTCTTTTTATTCAGAGGACAAGTGAATTTAGCAACATTACCAACATTTCAATTTACTGAGGCTGCACTAATCCTACAATTGCTCAGCACCTGTCAGAAGGGCACTGAAGACTTCCCAGGACTATGCCTATGGAGATGCAGTCATCAGATTACAAGAGAAAGCCCAGACATCTGCACAGATGACCTCAGAAGAGATCTTTGTAACAGATAAACTCAGGAGTTATTTATTGTACTTCTGGCAAATAACTATTTAACCAGATTTAGGATAACTTTTGGACCGCAGATAACATCTATCTAGTGCTTATACATATAATTTCTGTGTGATCTCCAGTTGTATCATTTGTACATAATTGTACAGCCATTATAAAGCTCATATGTTTAATATTATCTACACCTTTGCATAACGTGCCAGATGACGTAACCTCCACTTTTTAAAGACATCATGCCATTTAAAGGCCTATTTCCACAGCTATTAAAAACTGTTTAGAGGTGCATAAAGTAGAAATATATTTAGACTTAAAAAAAAAAAAGTCTTTCAAAGTTTATGTTTTTAAAATGTTGATTCTATAACACCGCGCCAATTCTTACAGATTTTGATTGGTGAACAAGGGACTAATAAGTATTTTACTTAGTAGTTCATAGTGTGTTTTCAGCCTCATAAGAAAAGCAGAAGACATACTCAGCTGTTTGAAAACCACAACATTTCTAGCAGATAATCAGAAAGTCATGTCTTTAACAGACATCTCTAGCTTTTGGTTTTGCAAGACTAAATTCTATTCCGAGGGAAGTAAAAAGCCTCAGATGCCATGTCGATTTTCAAAATAATATTGTAAAAACATTAACTTTACCTTAGTGCTAGCATCCCATACTCATATTTTACTTTGAATTAGAACATACATCTGTGTGCTACGTTATTTCAACTTCACCAACAGTGTTTAGATGAGCAGCTAAGAGTGTGGAAAGGTCTTTAAAAATAACGTGTTTAAGGATAGCTTACTGCAAAGGAAGAAACTTGGCCCCATGAACACATAACGAACTCAGCTGCTGGAAGCCTTGAATTCAGTGCCTAAACTAGCTCGTTGGCTGGACGGATCAGGAAGGTACGTGCCTTTATTGGATTCAGCCTTCCCTCCATGTAATGCAGACAACAGCAGAGGAACCTCATTAACAGCAAAACCTGGGGACACTATCACCATTCAGACCTGCAAAAGTTCATCCCCTGGTGCCTGCTTGTGCCAGTACGTATCCTTTAAGTTGCATACTAAAGATTTTTTGTGTCGATTGAGTATTTCAGAACAAGACAAAACAGGAGAAACAATAACCAAAGCGAGGGCACGAAACACAAAAAACACGCACAGCAGCAGGAGCAGCAGGCGCAGCAGAGGTAGTAACAGACTGGCGCTCAACTCTCCAAGTCATTCAGATTAATGAGCTCCAGAAATGTGGGGTCCCACTGTATTAATATCCATTACATAATGTGCTCCCTCCCCGAGTAAATAGAGGATTCAGGATGCCTGGGGTACAGACAGTCTCTTGCTGAAGATAATGGGCCCAAACTGATTTTAGACACAGGTCCCTTTCCCTGGAGACAGTTCCTAATGATCTCCATTGCTACAAAGGCATGACAAAAATATAAAGCAGTCACATTAGCCCAGATAGATCTTTTACAATTACTTTGACTCCTGAAAGTAGTCCATCATATCTTATTCATAAAATTTGTATTTTTCTTTGTTTGCACTTATACAGCCTTTCTACTATGGTCTGTTGTACTATAAATGGGATATATGTTTATTTTTCAAGGGCATAGGACACCATCTGAAATCAAAGCCAATGCTACTCATAGGCTGGTTCTAATTTTCGTTTTCTTTCCTAATATTTAATTGTATCATGAGTGTTATAAGCAACAATTATAAACCAAATAGATATACATGTATTGTTGTATATGCTAACGTAACAAAAGCATAGTCATAGTGGATGTGGATTTTTTCTAAACACGGGTTCCCATCTGATACGTGCTCCTGCTGAAAACTCTGGAAAGGTTTTGCTTCCTATTTGCACTTGCCTCTACTCAGCTAGGTGAGGGTCTGTCCCAAAACAAATTAGTATTTTTTCAGCCATACTGTCAAATTAAAACATTTCTCTATGCTTGTGAGACTGAAAGCCACAATTTTCTATCATTAATTACATTCACTGGTGGCAGGGAACGCATATATACACATTGATACATTAAGAGGATGGCAGCTTTCCAAAAAAATCTAGCAGCCGCAAATATTAAACATTAGTAATTTATAAAGAGCGATCACGTTTTAAGAAAATATGAACTTTTTGCTCAACTGCATTTTTTAAATGTATCATGAAGAAAAATAAGCGTGCTTTCTGGCAAAATTCAAGGAGAAAAATAGAGCTTCTGAAAGGTCCAGGAATGCTCTGTTTTTGATAGCTCCCGCAGAAACCATCAGTGTCTGGTAAGAAGAAACACAACAAAACCCTTATGTTTTTCTCTTAAGGACCCTTCTCTCTCTGTAAACCTGAGCTGGAGCTTTTCCACCTACTGTCGGGGGAGCCAGGGATGCTGCCTGCAGGACACCTGCTGCAGATCCTCGTGGATGTGCACCACCTGGGAAAGTTTAGGCGAGAGCTCACCCCAAAGCAAGCACGCTTCACTATACCACATTAAAGAGCACTAAGTCGTGCCAAACTCAGCTGGCCAAGCAAGCAGCAGAGACAGAACCAGCAGCTTGTCCATCCTCACCCCTGGTTGCCTGCTTATGCCACCTGCACAATATTCTATATCAGTACAGTCCAGTTAAACCAGTAGAGTCACAAAAGAAATAGGGAAATGGGACTGATGGCTCCAGGGTGGCAGGAACAACAACAAAATCTGTTAGGCTCCTGCTGTTTAACTAAAATATCTGGTGAAAGATCTGGCAATAGCGTGAGGAAGGACAGTGAAATAGGTGAGTGAAGACATGGATGCCAGGTGTGTAAGGCACTGAGCTAGACTGTGTGGTGATAGGATGCTAACCACGTGGAGATGTTTGCTTACACAACCTGTTCCCCAGCAAGAAGGGCCCTTCCTCTGTTTACTTCAAGGCTTCCTCTCAAGACATTTCTCCTCTGCCAGGACATGCGAGGCTCTTCAGAACAGCATCTCCCTGCCTGTCCCCTCACTACTGGCCACACTCAAGCCTGTCCCCTGGGAAGGGCTCCCTGGAGACAGCCCTGGCATACCTGCTGCCCTTCCCTGCTGCTTGCAGCACCGCCAATGGGTAATGCACGCCAAGGGACCCATGGCTAGCACCTAAGGTGGGCTGTGACTCCACCAGGGTTTTGTTTTCTGTTCCCTGCTCTGCAGGCAAAACACACTGGCAGCCATACGATACCTACTGCACTGGGGTCTGCATGGAATTAATCATTATGGCAATTAGTCTTGGGCCCTAACGACTATTTGATTGTGGGGCAGATCTGGATTCCCCGCTCAAGCCTGATTGAGTCAAAGGCATTAATATCAGCACAAAAACATTTGGCCGTATGTTTGTATATTTTGTTCTAATAATGCTCCAGGACAAACGCAGAGGAACGACATCTGCAATATTTACAATGACAAAGTGCTAGCATAATGTGTCTCTCTCTGTGCAGAACAATTTGTAAATGTCTCATTAAAATGTACTTTTTGTTTTTTCCCTCTTCACCTTAAACTGGTTCGTCTCCTTGGTTTTCACCATTTCCTGGGAGAAAATGTCAAATTGCACTGTATCAAAACATCTACTCTACTTTGGGCTTTTTTTTTTTTTTTTAAGACATCCTTCGCTGCATCGTTCTGACACATTCTGTGGTCAAAGAAATCATTTGGAAACCCGCATGTTCAGAATGATTTGTCATTTTCATTTTATATTGTTTATCTCTAGGACAGCTACTTACAACAGCTACAGCCGTCTCTAATGAAACAAATGAGATATAACTTAATGTGAGCCAACACTGTACTAAGCAGCTCATAGAGCTAGCATGCATTCCACTACAACATGCTTACACTTAACATGTGGGAATAAAGGTGAAATGGATCTTTGGTCTATTTCAAAACAACAAGAGGAAAAATGACGTCAGATGTAATCTAAATAAAATCAAAGATTAATTAAAAGAGTTATGGAGAAGAAATGTACATTTCTGGTCTCACATGTCCAGCAATACTTTTAAATGATTTTATTGCTTGCCATATGTTTTGCCATTTTCCCTTAGTGTTTATATACTTATATAAAAATTCTACTTATGTATATGCAACACATTAGTTTTTATGGGAACAAATCAAATATAATAGGCAAAAGGTACTTTATTTTTATATGAAAGGTATGACCAAAAATAGAGTGTAAAAATGGTCGGGATGCAGGACTGCTCTCGTCCATTGAATAATCCTTTTTATATGATCAATAAATTGACCAAGGAGAGGGAGCATGCCTCCAGCCAGGCAAAGTTTTACTATTCTCTCATGGAACATCCACCCACTCTGTTCCTATTACATTTCTTTGCAGCTTCTGATTGCAGAAGAATATAAAAACTCTAACTAGGTAAGACTGAAATGAAGCAGGGATAGAGCAAAGCCATAAAATTGGGATGCAAACTTTCCCAAAGTTTGAAGGTGTTTGAACCCGAGATTTTGGCTCAGACCCGTCCTTAATTTGAAGCAGCATCTGGCAGGCCAAATGCTGTGCAAACACTGGCACTATGAAAAATGAAGTCTCATGCGACACGGCGTGTTGGAAGAAACGCTTCCTCCGCGGAGGAAGCCGGGTCGTGCAGGAAGGGTGAAGGAAGGGGAGCTGGAAGCTGCAGCTGCAGGGAGGGACCCAGCTCCCCCCGCCATCCCTGGGGTGCTGGCTTCAAAGAAGGGCAACAAGGGAGAAAAGACCTCCTGCTTCGCTTCATGCGGTGCTTGTCCTCCCTGCCGATCCTCTCCCTGCTCTTTTCCGGAGACCTAAACCCCATCCAAGTCCGGGACGCAACTGCCAAGAACCTGGGTTTCTGGCACTTGGGTCCATGTCAGTGCGCCGGGCCAAGTGCCGTGTCCTGAGCTGGCGGAGCCCATTACAGCATCCCAGGAGTCTTTTCACGCTTGATTTTCAAAAGCATTTTGGTGCCCAAGGATGCATGGAGGTGCCTAAATGGATTTTCCTTAGGAATAGAAGAAATTTCAAAGGTACCTTGAGCCCTGTATTCCTAGCGAGAGGGAAAGTCCTGAGAGTTTCTGAAAACCTCATTAAGTGTATCTGCATCCTTACACATGTGCCTAAGTTGGGTCCTCTAGCCTTAAATTCACAGTTTTCCACCAAAAAAAAAGATGGTGTTTTACACTGGTATCTGTGCACTTAATGTTAATTGATACTTAATTATATCCAAAAAATTTATCTGTGTATTTTAACAGGTTTAGACGTGGCTGAAAATAAGTGGCTTATTAACTGCTGTGAGGAACATTTCACAATAGGATCTGCATTTTTCTAGAGCTCTGTAATTAAAGTATGCGCTAACGTGACCACAACATTTTTAAACAGCTGGCACATGGAGCTGAAAAAATAATTAGTTTTCAATAAAAAAGTTGCTTTTTATTACCCAGGCAAAGTTCTCCAGTGACTTTTAAGGATCTGCCAAGTGAAATTCAAAAATGAAAATAGAGTCTCTACGCTGGCTGTTAGCCAAGCTGAATGAAACACGAATACACTGATTTGTGCCAAGTATTAGACATGCTGAACTGAGGCAAAGTGGTTAAGTATCTCCCCAGGTTTAACGTTACACAAAACAGTGTATCTGCCCCCAAAAACGCTGTACTCGGGGGCCCACCGCTGTGGCTTTCACTCGTTTTATCCTCCTTCTCCCAGCAGCCAGGAAATGAAAAAGTGGTTCAGAAGACAACCGAAATACTTCTCTACAAGAAGCTGAGACCCTTGGCAGCCAAGCCTATATATTTGGGTTTAACTGTTAAGTAATTAGGAGTAGGGGAAAGGAAACCCAGTAACAAATAGAAGATTGCAGTCTGATGGCACTCTCAAAGAGGCACGCGCAAGCTGCCCTGGGCTCGCACAGCTGTGCCGCGCTCCCGCAGCTCTCAGCATCCTCCGACAGCTTCGCTGCCCTGTGAGCGGGCAACAGCCCAGCTCTGGCACATGGAGCAGCAGCAGGATTAAGCCTGAAATGTGGCATCTCTCTATTTTACCACCTTTGCTTCGCTGATGAAATGGCGCTTGAGAGAAAATTTTATTCCGTTATCAAATCTATAATCCGCACAGCTGTACCTGAGAATGAGCCTGTGGGTCTTATGCACTCACATAATGGCTTTTTATGGGCTTCTTTCCACTGCTGGTCCAGCAAACTCTCCCTGCATTTATATCAATGGTAATGTCTTTAAATACAAACTACACAGAATAAGGGAAACAGAGAAAGCTCATGACTTCAGTGGTGTGTACTGCAACATGACCTCTGGCAGCAAAGCCCATGCACTTGGCTTCAACTGTTAAATAACAACGGGTAGGGGAAAGAGAACCCAGTAACAAATCAAAGATTGCAACCCAATGGCACACTCAGACAACAGAAACGTGAAATACATGAATTTATGGACATACTGAAAGTCTTCCCAAATGTCCCAGGTGCCTTAGCATTCCTCTTCACTTGGTGGTAGGATAAAAATTTAGAGAAGTTTCTTCCCAATGCTCATTTTGTCTTCATCCATTTGCAAATATTTAAAGAAATGAAAGTTTATAGTTTATCACATATTATTGATGGCTGTTGGGAACTCCCACTGCCAGTTCTCCCAGGTTAGATGGTGGAACTACAACTGGCACCCGAGTGCCCATCTGAAAGCACCAAACACTGCGAGTCCAGCCAGGACCTAAAGGTACTTTGGCCCACTCCACTCCGCAGCTGCTGTAAGAGCTATTTTTATAGTACAATTTGTCTACTGATTTACTACTATTGTTAAATGGATTCTAAAATTTGCTTAAACATTTGTGTTTGAAGTTGAGGGAAAAATAGCGTCATTAGCAAAGGTTGAGTCTAATAAAATAGAAGCAAGTTGTCTGACCTCCCCAGCCCCCATCTACTAGCTCTTAACAATTAGGCAAATGGTGGTAAATGAGTTCCAAGGACAGGGTAAAAAGAGGCAGATTTGTATTTCATGCTCCAATAAGGACAATTACCATGCTATTGTTAATTTAATATATAAATAAAGGCAGGATGGAAATCTATTTCCAAGTTTGAATATTCTGTTGGGTTCCCTTTCGCAGCACAACGCCGAAGCGAGCCAAAACTGGAACCAGTTACTTCAAAATATATTTTAATTAAAACATGGGCTATTTTCAGGTGGATAAAATCACAGTGGATTCAATGGCTAAGGGCTGGCTGAAGCTGCATTCGCACACTGAGTAACCTGGCGTTAAATCATTGCAGCAAAGGTGCTCTGTCCAGAAGGCTTTCAAGTATCGCAAGTGAAATAAGTCTGGGTTGCTTAAGTTCTTACAGCTGATCCCCTTTCATGGAAAAAGCCAATTACAGATCACAGATGTCTAGACTAATCCTTTTAAATATCACAGAGGCAGGAAATAATGTGAAAGTGCAATAAATGACAATTTGTATAGCTTGGGCAGCGGTGGAATAAGACGGCACATGAAAAACAAACACAAAAAGGCTCAAACGTACAAAGGAAAAATAAGGGCTTATATTAACATTCAGACTCGCTATGGTAAGGCTGGAGACCATGGGCTAGATTCTGTTCTGATTTACAGCCTGTAAATCCCTTTCAACTGCATGGAGAAAAATTAAGCACAGAATAGCTGCCCGCACTATTGAATTACTCGTTCCTTCTCTGTTCACCTTCCTCCCCTTTATTTCAACACTGCATTTTATTCTAACTTTAGTATAATTTCTGAAGTTTATTTTAATCGAGGCAAAGGAAAATTCTATTTTCTAATAGCATCTGCATCTTTCCAAGGCATATGTCTGGTAATTAGCATGGTGGGATCATTAGCATAAATATACAAAGAAATTTGATTTTAGAACACGAATACCATTTTTGCTACGGAGCAATATAGGACAGGTGACAGGCCCAGCTGGGAAACCTCTTTTTCATTTTTCTGTGACCACAAATCAGACATCTTGGGCTCACAGCAGGACAGGCTCTACTGGCAGTAATTGGCACCATCTGTAGCTGTCAGAGCAGTGCCTGGCATTCCAGCATTTCATCTTTCCAGTCAAGGCATTCATCACTAGTCCAAAACTCAGCCAGCTGACACTGAAAGATTAACTTGCATTGATTTGCTTGGATAAGCTCGCCTGTGCCTCGGTTGGTACTGAACGTTCCTGTTTAATAGCCATCACCATCACAAGACGTTTACAAGGTGATTGTCTACTTAGCTTTTTCCATTCCCCTTCTTGGTCCTAATGTGTTTTCAATTATTATAATTTAGGAGATAGTGAATTAAAAGAAAGGAAAGTGAACACAGCCAGCAATCATAGAGAGCAAGACTTAATGAAAGGATTAGAAATTCACAGCAGTGGCTGTTTACTGGTCTTAAACGAGCAGCTTCTCCCACCCCTGCGTGTGTCAAGAGACAAAACTTGTTGATTTGGGGGTGCGTCAACAGACCGAGTCTCCTCCAGCTGTCAGTCTGCATGACAGAACTAAATGAAACCGCTATTATTTCAAATGCAATTTTCCAGGACTCGGGTAATTTGGTTTACATTTTCCAGGAAAGCTTTATGGTAGCTATACCAGATGCAAAGTTCAACGTCTTTCTCTTAATCACCTAGCACTATACCTACTTACCAGTGGTTTTAAGCCTCTGATGCGTTCAGAGCACAGAGCTTAATCTTTCACAGTCATACAAGGGTCATTACTATTTCAATTTAGAAACCTAATGTGTTCTGTAGAATGTTTTGGGGTGAACAAATTAAAATTTGAAAGTTAAAAAATTCATGTCCATTTTAGTCAATCAAAGCCAAGCTTAAGGACTTCCCAGGGAAACTCGTGATTTCCCTTTAAATGACCGTCCTCTTTCTTCATAATGAAAGTAAAGATTCTTCTGTGAGTAAATAAACGGGATGAAATTTTGTTGGATGCTGTTGTTGTTTAATCACCTATTATCCCCTTATCAAAATACTGCTCAGAAAACTCTTTTACTTCTCTCTCCCAAACAGTTAACAAGAAGATGCCTATTTCCCACATAGCACAGGTGATGTGTCACAGCCTACAAGAACATGTCTACATGGGGCTTATTGGTACTGCCGTGTATCTGAGGAGTTCTCTGCATATCTACTTCAGACCAAAAGCTCGATCATTTCAGGTGTCTTTCTACACCAATTTTAGGGAAAGCTTGGGGTGATGACACGGAATTAACACGGAAAGGCACCTGCGGTATTGATGTGGTATCTACAGAGCACAGTGAGACAGGGAGAGATACCTGCTAATGCCACCCACGCTAATCAGCTCCTGGAGCAGTGGGACACATCAGCCCAGGCAGAGCATCGTGCTCGTGCAGCCACCCTGCTGCCGGCACCACCACTGCCTCCTCAGGCACGGAGGTGGCACACCGCGGCACACGCTCCTAGCTTGAGGGTGTCCCACTCACCTGGAACCACTCATGGAAAGAAAGCCATAAAGCAGAGTGCACATAGACCCAGTGTGCATGCATGGATATCATGGAAAGAAAACAGGTCAGAAAGAGGTTGAAGAACTCGGCTGTGAAGTCCTGCAGGGGGAACAGGAGATAGATCCATCTACCAGAGCCTGGGGTTTGGCTTGGAGAATGGCAGCCTCAGCTGGGCAGCAGAGCTCTGCAGGGCCAAGAAAAACCAAAGCAAAATTGGTTTTGCAAAGCATGTTTTTGCAAAGCAAAACAAAGCAAAAAAACTTATTGCGAGGTACCCAGCACATGTGAGGAGGTGATCCAAGTCAGTCAACACTAAAGGAGGCTCAGGCAAGGGCCTCCCAGCAGAATTGAACTTGTGCTCCCAAAGGTGATTCATTTTGCCCCTGAAAACAGGGTATTTCAGTTAAAAGGGAATCCTGTGGCCACTCTCAGTGAGGCTTGTCCCAGGTGTGCCCTGCCCTGAGAACATGGGCCCGCATCTCCCAGCTCCCAACCTCAGAGCCACATGTTAAATTACATTTGTAACTGAGAGGGGTTTGTCCCCCCCCCTTTTTTTTTACATACAAAAACCAGCCATTTTCTCTCCTCTTACAATGAAGACAGGATGTACAATATTCCATCAAACAGAAAAAGACAGCGATATTTAAAATCACTTATATAAATTACACGTATTTTAAACTATCTTTGTTAAAAGCATTTCATCCACTACAGAACACTCATGAGTGTTTGCACCACATCTGTGGAATGAAATAAAGAAAGAGTTAAGCATAAAAGAGTATTAAGTCATCTGGTTTGGAGGGATTTTTGTATTAGATCTTGTTCATTTATTAAGTGTAATGTGATAGTGGCCAGATGATTAATACAGTGTGGTGGGAGTGAAGTAACAGGAAAGATAAAAATGGATATTGTAAGTGGAGAAAAGGACTGAGATGTGGAGGGGGTGTACAGAGAGGACTAGGATAAGGAGGTTAGTGTTTATGGAGTCCGAGTGTGACAGACTTTCTTTGGAAAGGATTTCAGAAAGGATCTACTCTTTCGGTTACTGATTATACTCTACACAGTGTCCCAAGCGAGGGAAGAGACCATGGCATTAAGATGTTTTGAGAAAGCTATTGCCTCCAGCACCAACATGTGCAAACCATTTTTTCCACATCCATAAGAGAGAGGTTTTGGTTGCCTCCACCTTGCCCCACTGGGTCACCCCACTGCATTCCCAGCCAGGGCTTGGGGCAGACGAGGCAGAAGGGATGCTGTGTGGATGAGCAGCAGTGCTGTGAAGGGAGGATTGGTAAATCCCAGTTCTTCATGAATGGGTACAGCTGCCTTTGTCAAGAAAAGCCTTGAGAGCAACCTTAGCTATCAGCGGGGTTGGCTGACAAAGATCTAAGGTGGAATTTATCCAGAAAAATTCACCGCTTTCAGAGAGGTAATTTACCATGGTTGCTCACACCTCTCTCATACCTAACGGGATTTGGTATGGATCCTTCATCTGCCTTGAACCAGTAACTATAAAACTCAGTGGCTAACCAGGTGCCCTGCAGGACAGTGCTGGGGAATTCAGTAACACCTGGTGGTCTGCAGAGCAAAAGAAACTAACCACTGAACCGAAACCACAACTAGCTCTAGGGCCTGCGTCTTTCTTCTAAGGGTCAGATCTTCAAAGCGCTCATTGTTGGCAAATTTCACCGTGGCAGCTCTGGCCAGATGTTCTGAAAAGACCTGATCGCCCAAGAACATTTATTGTGTACATAAACCTGAGAGAAATGTAAAGGATACTGTAAGCTGACCAGGCTCTTCGAGTGCAGTTGTTATCATATGATCACGCCGCTCGCGTTGCGTAGGGTGATGTCAGTGCACAGAGCACCGAAGAAAGGAAAATGCTCAAGGTCAGCCGTGGCAGAACAGCGTGCTGATGTGCTGAGAGCCAGCGGTTTTATCTCTAATAAGCATAGTTGACAGGTTTCACCCAGCATGGCCAGGAACATAAAACCATTGCTGCTTAGGAGGAGACTTTCTCTTCAGAGAGTGGGAACTGCTCAGGGGAATCAGATTTCTGTATCGACTTTTACATATACACAAGGTGACTAAAGGAATTAGGCCAGCCTGGATTGCTCCAAGGGGATAATAAGCCCTGTGATGAGATGGAAACGCGTGTGGATTGTTCTAAACCCATCTCTTCCTAAGCATTTTCACATACTATTAAAACAAACTGCACTTTTGGTTCCAAAAAAAGGCTGTCTCATTACTGGATCTGCAGCTGGGCACAGATTCCTGGCAGAAAAACGGGAGCCCTACGTCCCCCGCGATGCCGAACAAGCACCACTACATGCCGACCTCGCTGCACAAGCCAGAGCACAGCAGGCGGCAGGATTTGTCCTCGAGAGACAGTGGCAACAAGGATGGCCACTGCTCTGCCTGGGGACCAGGAGAGAAGCAGAGCCAGAGCCAGACTCTCCGGACTCAGAGCCGGGTGGGAGAGAGGAGCCTGCAGAGCTCAGCTCTCAGCCGCTGGAGGAAAACCAAACCGACCTTTTCTTTCGTTGGCTTCCCCAATTCACTCAAGACTTGTAGCTCAAGGCTTGTAATAATTCACTGACTCGATTAACAATGGTAATGAAGATAGTGTGACAACAAAACCTACACAGAGGAGGAAGCCATGCAGCACAGGTTGGTTGGTGCTGTCAGGCATTTCTTGCAGCCTTACAAGTCAGTGGGTATCTGCTTTGTGTCCCCTCTTGCTCTACCAGCACGAAGGGCTCTGCTGCTTCAGCTTCTCTCTTTCTGACCCTTCCACAATCAGCAAGGCAAGGCCAGGGCTGTTTTTTTAAAGCCCATGAGCAGAACTGGAAAGGAAAACTTCTCCTGACAGGAAGTCAGAGTTATGTGGACTCCTGGTTTAATGTTTCTAAAGGGTTTAAAGAGACACAATTCAGTGAGACAGTGAAGAAGTATGAGTTCTGTTTTTATAAAGCTAAAGATTTATAGCACTGGGAAGCTTTATATTTTAAATCTTTGTTTTCATTAAATGGCAGCTTCTTTCCATCCTGGGCCCTCCAAAGCTCGCTCTGTACATACGAGCCAGTTCCTTTCACAACAGCCAGCGTACACCACCTTTGGAGTAACCCACCAAAACCATGCTATGCCCACTAAGATTAAAGTAATTATAGAAGAAAAGATGCATTCCAAGACCCATTTTGAAGTAATAGCATCTTATTTATGGGACTAAGCAGTATCTGTTTGCTATCAGATAGACTAGAGGAATAAGGACCTTTATATTTTTCAGATGACACGGACTTTTATTTTTTTAAGGGATGTATCTTTACCTAGCAAGCATTAGAATAAATCTAACAACTTTGAAGAAACAGTGCTAGCTCAACCAGATTTACATAGAGTTCTGAGACATTTGATGCTCTTCCTAAAGTCTAAGCTACTACATCATTTATTCACATTAAAAACTTAGTTTTCATTTATTTAAAAGCTTTTTAGCTTACACAGTTCCCAAGAACAGCTTCAGAATCCTACCCTTATTGGTTTTGAAACCAGAAAGCAAATAAGAGCACATAAGACCTTATTACTTTTTAAAATGTCATGATAACTGTGCCAGTCTCTCATTTTTGAGAAAAAACCTTTCTCCTTTTTTCCTTTATTTTTTAAAAAGTGCTTGTCAGTGGCAACATCTGGTTTGATAAATCAATGGTAAATGCAGGCTAAGAATTTTAGCATTACGACCATTTTCCAAAATGTTTACTTGTCTATGTGTCTTAGAGGAAGTCCAACTTGAATTTCAAAATTGTTGAATGTTTTATGTGAAACGCAGGTTCTCTTTAGGGTCTCTTAGCTTATTCCACTCACTCCTAAAATAAGCATCAGAAATTGCCAAATGTACCTGAATGCACTTGATGAAAGCGTTTATCGGAGTGGAGTATACCTCTCAGCCACACAGATGTGAAACTCGGGACAAAACAAAGTTGCCTGGAGTTGCTGAATCCATTCACTTTGTGTATATTCTGGAATAACATAGCAGAAGTTGCTTCTCTTCCAGCAGTAAGCCTCTACCAATAAAAAACACTATGGACGGATAAATTTAGAAAATCCATAACACAACCCTAATTTAAAAGAGATGAAGACCTTTGTATACATTAAACACAGTAATAATGATAAGAAAACACTTGAAAACAGAGAGCTGATGTGGCATTTTAAGTGCTTCACATTGCACAACTTCTATTATGGAGTCTTGTCTGCTTTTCACTACATGCATGTTATCCTCATTAATGTCAGAAGGATTTATGTGTGCATATGGAGGGAAGAATGTATGCCTATGTGTTTGCAGTCTCACCTGTTGTCTTTTTCTTGTGATTACCTACCGACTTCCCTTCCAAAGAACAACATTTATTGCTCACTGGTAAATATAAGACAGATAAATTTTAGGTACTGAAACAACATGAGTATGAAGTCGGTCTGACTCAATTCTATCAAACCAACTGAAACAGATATTGTGTACACAACAGACGCATCTCTGGTTTCAAAGTTTTCATAAGGAAAAATTCCTCTGGGCAAAAGAAAATCAAAACATTAGGTTGAAAATACATTGGATCTCAGGAATTTCCTTTGCAATTATTAGGAACTCCACAAAAATGAACCATTAAAAAGCAATCTTTATTTTTCAATCCTATCAACTATAGCACTTCATCAAAAGTTTACATAATTCTTAAAACCAGATACACAACATCAACGGAGTGCAGCTGAATGCATCATAGATATGGAATACTCTTGCAGAAGGTTTCATTAAGTCTAACATGATTTACAGGACTTAAGACACATTGCTTCAAGATTTTTATATCACTGCAGTAAGTACTCCAGGGATGTTTCGACCCACTTGAAATTGTTTTAGCTGTGCTATTACCTGGGTCAAAACTGATGGCAGCATATATCAATTAGATTGTAGCAGTTTAATACCTGCTCCTATGCATCTGGTCACTCAGAGATTCACATCCTAAGATTTCCATGCCCTGAAAAGAATATTAAAACAGTAATCTGGAATGGGCTACAGTTACCTCATTTATTTAAGAAGCAGCCTTAAAGAAATGACACTGGGAGACTATACCCATCCAGATTACAGATGTCCACTCCATTCACCGCGAGGACTGGTAATGGCTCTTTTTTCTGAGTACTGCCAAATGTTTGTCCTGACTATTGAAGATCACGCTGCAGCACGGCCGAGCTAATTAGGAACTGTAGACTGTAGACTTTTAGGTACACTGAACTAGTATCACTGACATCAATTAACTCCGGTTTATCATCTGATCTCTCGTTTTTTATTATTTTGATCACTGTTAAACAGATGGCATTACAAAATAGCGACACTTCGTATTTCTGACTCACATACCCAGAGTCAGAAATATCATAGAATGTTTTGGGTTGGAAGGGACCTTAAAGATCATCCAACTCCAACCTTTCTGCAATAGGCAGGGATGCCACCCGCTAGATCAGGTTGCCCAGGGCTCCATTCCAGCCTGGCCTTGAACACCTCCAGAGATGGGGCATACACAGGCTGCTTCTCCGGGCAGCCTGTTCAGTGCCTCACCACCCTCTGAGTAAAGAATTTCCTCCTAATGTCTAATATAAATCTGCGGGGGTCTTACTCCTGTGTAGAGAGGTAATTCCAGCTAATGATTACATCAGTTTTGACCACTGTGCAGATTGTAAATGACATGGCAGTAGGGTAGATCTGTTTTGCTGCAAGTTGTTAATAACCAACTTGATTGACAATGATTTTGTCCCTGAAACTTACTCATCTTGAGGATAAGAGCCCCCTGATATAATTTGGTTATTCAAGACCAACTTTTTTCACCAACATAATACAACATGGTTATAGCTGCTCTTTCAGTAACACCTGAGAGACTTAATCTCTTAAGGAACATCTGTCGCTCACTTCTCTGCTGTAGGACTGTGAGGTTTTTAGATTGCTAGAAATACTGTTTTGTTTTTTTTTTTTTTTTTTTTAACCTGGTGTATACAGGAAGAGAAAGTTTACAGCCAAATGACTTTCCACTGACTAAGACAAGAAGAAACCTAAGGTCACTAATATACTGCGTGTGGTTAAGCCCTTGTGATCTATGTGCTGCTCTGTACATGTTACCTCATCTAGGTGTCAGTTTTAGCAAAAAACAGGACATCAGCAAAAGACAGAACCAGTCTCTGTAGTGCTCTTCTCTGCCTCTTCTTCAAACATTATGCATGTCTGTAACAGAGTGCTTTATTCTAACAAAAAGAAAATGAGCTTTCAAGATCTCTTGCTCCCTACCTGTGAGTGCCAAGAAGTCAAACAGGAGCAAAGACAATTCCGCGTAAACACTAAAAATATGGTTAAGTCCCATGATCAAGAAAAACATCAGGCTTAATAATATTCTGTTAGAGCAAAGAGCTGCACATATAAAACAACTCAAAATCTTACTTGCATATTATGTGGTAGTAGCATTTTTGCAATAAAGCTGTTAAAGCTCTGCAAAAGCTTAATAAAAGAAGAAACCAGGGCTATAAAGGCAGAAAGCTACAGGATTTGCCCTCCAAACTTTCCAGTGGGGGAAATCCATCTCTTTTAACTCAACTATGTGCAGTTTTACAGTGGTCCTGCTTCTGCATGAATTTCAGAATACATTTACTAGAAAATTCATTATATGAAACATTTATCCCATGAATAAATTAGAGACTCTGAAATACAGTGCAATAAAACTTTTGCTGCTAGAAAGATTTTTATGGGTGAAATAATGTGAAAATTAGTAACATTAAATATGATTCTCCTTAACCCAGAATAGTCACCACACAATTATTTTGACATGTTCTGGCATACATCATCATAGATCTAGTCAAATAGTGTTATAGAAAAGATTTTGAACCCTTTTATAAAGAATCAAAGAATACACAAAAAAGGGCAGTGGAGAGGAGAGTTTTCAATCCTGAACTGCTGAAGAGAGCAGTTTCTGCCATTATGCTCAACAAAAGCAGGGTGATGTTTTTCAGAATGGTTTTACTCAGTCCCTGAGTGCATGAGAAAATATTTTTACTTTTGTCTCTGTTGTGCATTAGGTACGATATTCTAGCATGGGGTAAATGCATTTAAGGCAAGCCTCCATATGTATTAAATGTAATGGTCGTAAAAGAAATCTGCATGCTGTGTTCAGACATTGGATCATCTCTCAGCCAAAAATTCAAAACTTAATATGTGTACAAAGCTGCTCTGTGCCATTAGACTAACCACACTTAAATCCCACTAACAAAATGCTAGTGCTAGCCATTTGGGGGCCAGATTCTGCTACCCTTCTTCATGCAGAACAGGTAGCTGCATGTGTTGGAAGAAGATGCCTCTTCCCATGAGTAAACACACCTGAAACTTTGAACTCTTCTTGGAAGGTAACGTACTAGGTCAACTGAAATGTGGTTTCAAGCTAGACTGACAAGGCAAGTGAGATCTCTCACCTACTCTTCGCAATTGATTTCAGAGGACAACCTGATCTTGGATTATACGCCTTACATTCCCAGTGATTAAAATCTGGTGGGATGAAGCGCACTGCAAGGATTTAAATGTAACTTCAGATAACAGAATTTCCTTACCCTGTGCTTTCCCAAGTATCATGGAATTGCCCTGTAGCACAGAGCTGCCATACTGCACTTGCCACTCTAAAACCCTATTGCCAGGCTTGCAGAAAAAGGTGTCTCTGCTTCAGCCTGCTTGCCTGCAAATGCAAACAGATTATTTTTGCTATATTGTGGAAAGTATCTTAGATGAAGGGAGACTGAATTAATGAATTTTCTTTTGGCCTTTCCTTATTCATAGATTTGTATCCACTTTGGTGATCCTGGTTTTTGGCAGACTAACAGCAGACTTTGTTTATTGCCCGTTCTGAAGAACAGTTATTTGCACAGAGACTTTCTGGAGGTGCCCCTTTCCAGACGCAAATGTTTATGAGTATTAAAGTATGTTTCTTTCTCAGGAGAGAAAAACACTGTTGCAACTGAAAGAGCGAGCTTGCGAAGCACCCCATGCGCAGCAGCTATTCCAGCCCAGAGCGCGCTTGCACAACTGTATTCAGAGGAGTTAAATCAGACACCCTTGAATGCTTTATCTCTCTCTCTCTCTGTTTGGTTTCCCACAACATGACTTTACACATTACCTCATGACATCTTTATAGTGGTGGAGAAAATGATTAGACTCCAGTCCTTGAAAAATCGCAAACACAGACTCATTTGTAGCATTTGGCTGCTCTAATTAGCACATCACTGAGGGGCAATGAATAGAAGTCTGTGAAGAAACTTAAAAATTAGTACCACTAGCAATGTTAGAGTAAAAATCAGAACTGTGAGTAACAGTACTCAAAGGATTTGGGCAATTGCTGGATACTCCCAATATAAGGTCTGTCACTTGATCCTAAGGGACTCCATGGCTTCTACAAGCCTCGGAGGCTCGATATTCCACCCCAATAAACGAGGCTCTCAAAGTTCATTCAGAGTTAAAGACAGCATCACAACTCTATTATTCTTGATTTCTTCTTCTAAAGGTGGCTCTTAAACTGTGTGGAATTAGACAACCTTTTGTACGTTAATCATTGGACTCCTACATCTGTAATGAGACATTATAGCTTCCATGTGTGTGAAAGCATGGAAATTACATCACTCTCGTAACCGAATGTGCAAGGACGCATGGATTCCTACAGATCGACAAACAGCTGCACTATTTGTGTTAGACAAGGTCCTTTTAGCATTGCAGTGGTCTCCAACTAACCAAAAGGCGTCTTTTGGGGTGCAGTCAGAGGGAAAGGGGATGGAAAGAGACCTTGGCTGTGTAGGGGATGGTCTTTGGCTGCTCCCGCCTCAGCACTCAGCCACCTGTCCCCCGAGGCGCAGAGCAGTGACAGCACAGACGTGCAGCCAAGCACGGGCCTTCCACCCTCTAAAGAAAAGGTTGCCACAGGCCTGATGTGCCAGCCTGCAACAGCCAGCTGCAGCCTTCAGAAAAGACAAGGCTGCTTCTTTCCAGCTTTGTGAAGTGAGGCTGGCTGGGCATTTCAGCATGCCCTCTTTCAGCTAAGCAAGGGCTTCCTCCTGCCTTGCTGAGGGAAGCCTTCAATTCTGGCCCATTCTCAACCTGATGTAAAGGGGCTCCAGCCTGGAGTTTATAATATATTTTCTAAAAGGCCCCTTAGGATCAACAACTTTTATTGCAACGTTCAGTTGCACCATGCACTTGTAAAGCTAGATTAAGCTGGGGTCTCAATGCCATGACCCTTTCCTCTTACCTATTCCTCTTCTTTCTACCTTCCATAAATTTTTTTCTCCAGGTGATTTCACTCTTTAGATTAAAAAGAGAAATGAGGGGGGAAAATGGAGAAGAGAGGAAAAAAAAATGGAGAAAAAAAAAAAAAAGAAAGAAAAGAGAGAAAAGAAAGAGAATAGGGAGAAAAGAAAAAAGAGAAAGGAGAAAGGAGAAAAAGAAACAGGAACCAAATCCTGTATATAAACACTGGCAGCTTTCAGGCTTGCTTTTCATCCTGAACCTAATGGGCAACGAGCGTCAGTGCATTTGCAAGCTTTTCCAAGTGAGCCTAGAGGGGCCTGTTTACCAGAGATCGAATCTCTGGCAAACAGCTCATTGCAGCTCTTCAAACAAGCTGAAATTATGACCTTATGTTATTGTTTCTCAACAACCCAAACCTTTGATGTAAACTAATGTTGACCTTTCCAGAATAAATTTGACATGAAGCCACTTTTGTTTAAAACGCCCTATGAAAATTCAACTCCAGTCCTATTGGATGAACCCTTTTTATGGGATAATAAATAATAGATAATAAACAACTGGAGCCAATTTATTCATTGAAGTATTTTCTTTTTCTGACTATAATAATGGATCTATTCTACCTTGGCTTTTGTAGGACTGTCTCACACCACGCTGTGGACCCATCCGACTGAAGCAATCCCATCACAACCTAGTGAAATTGATGGAAAAAAATCAACAACTTCAGGTCTTTGGTCTCTGGATGAAACCCAGACTACAGCTGGGTCAAACTGCTCCCAAAGTGCTCCTATGGACCGCTGGGGATTTCATATCACAGGAGATTTTCCTGGCACCTACCTGAGGCTTCCAACTTAGGTGTCCAAGGTAAGCAGGTGTCTCCAGAAATGAGTTCATATTATTTGGGCAGTGAGGTTCCTAATTCAGCCTCAGAAGGGAGTTACTTAGGTCAACTATAGCAAGCACGTGGAAACCTGCTCCTAATGTAAGCACCTTTCCTCTGCTGAACCAGGTGGTGAACCAGGTTGTTCTCATTGATCAGCAGGGATCTGTACATCTTCCCATGCCAGCCAAAAGTCATTGATGACAGTTACGTGTAGGTCAGCCTCATGTTCTCTTCCAACAGTGAATTTCATTTTTAATGATTAATCGCCAGCCCCTTATTGTTTTGCTTATTAATTTGTAAAGTAGTAAAAGGGAATCAACAGACAAAAGGAAGATAATTCTGTTAATTTTTCAAAGTGCTGCTATTAATATGTAGTGCTCTTCTCTCCAGCTTAGCAGTTTTAAATACCAGAAATTTAGCTGGAGATAAAAAATGAGCAACCTTTATATGGAGTCCATTAACTAATACTAAATTAAAGTGGCATTGCAATGGGATTACAGAGGGATGTGTATAAAAAAGAACATGTGACAAGCACATGGATACCACATGAATCCATTATGATAAGTATTCTTCCAGTAAGAGCAAATGAATTCATTCTGACCACACACTTAAAATGAAGCCAAACCTAAAAATTTTTCAATAATTGTCAGAGTATCAGCTCATTGTTAACATAAACACACTATCTTCTGCAGGAACAAAGAGTTCATAAGACAGTGCTTCAGTGTAAAAAAATAAATCTGTCAAAATATTACGTATTCTTATAAAGAGCCTGATTTTATCCCACAGATTTTTTATTTCAAATCAGGGCTGCAACCCTTAACTGAGCCGGTTGCAGTAAACTGCTTTGCTGCTTGACATGCTCTTAAAAATGTCACCTGTATACCAACCCGAGAGAATATGAGAAGGCTGCAATGCAAAGGTGATGAACCCATGTACGTAAGGTAAGCTCCACTAACAGCACCACGACACCTAACCAAATATCTGCTTTCAGAAAGGAACATACTTGAGATAACTATCACTTAATATTAGAAGTACTAATCCTCGGATTACAATCCAATTTAGGGCCCAGACTGAGAGGCCAAGCATTTTTTTGGAGAGCAGAGATTCATGCAAATAAAACATGCACTTGTGAACTCCACTTGCTAATCATAAAGCAAGCCTCATGCAAATCACAGAAACGGCAACGACAAATTTCATGGGTTGGTCATGGCAAAAATGGCAGATTTCACAGCATGACACTGATTAAAAGACAGGAACAGAAAAAAAAAATCACAAATAAAGACATGTAAGCTGCCAAGAAAATTAGGGTTTCATGTACTGAATGTTTTCTTTATTACTCTAGTTCTCCTCAATAGATATTCTCCAAAGCAAAAAACTGTCAATAACACAAGTCTGTAACAAAAAATGCACCCAGTTAAGGAATATTTTCCAAAGGAAATTAGTCTCCTTAATTCTTAGTTTAGATAGCAGCTGAATAATGAAGCAGACAACAATCCCAGATGGCAAAATAAACTTCACAGAAATACATTTTCTGAGCATAGGCCTCCCTAATGGCTGCTTGAGTCTTCATGGCAGCATTAGTATAAAGGTACATCGCACCTTTTTGCCCAAGAAGAAATCCCAAGGGAAGCCTAGTGTCAGATAGTTAGGGTCCCAGTTTTCACTGATAGACCGAAACTTCCCAGTTATTTTTAGAGGCCTCATACTAATCACTCACTGAACTGTAGTTCAAATGCTTGTCCAGAATTTATGCAAAATCCAAAGCCATACAAAACACACCTGTTTTAGGTTTTGCATAAAGAAAAGTTTAAAAATGCAAAAACACTCCATTTTGGTGTGAGGTTGGAGCTTTCATCTAACCTTGAAGCTGAATCCATGAACAAACTGTTAAGAACCCAGAAATATCTATTACAGCTCAGAGAAATAAAAAGGAAAAATATATCCAAGGTCAAAATAAAAAATCTTGAAAAGTAAACTACATCTTAATGATGTGCATAAATTTTAAAGGTAAATGCATAAACACTATGATATTATGCTCCAGAAAAAGACTTCAGAACTAGAACTATTTCTGTTCTAGGAATATCGTATACTCCATTTCAATTTGGTAGAGAACAATATATTCCAATTCACTTATGTACTAAACCACAATATATTCCAGTTCTTTTATTTACTTGATCAAGTCTTGGTTTTGGTCTGTATGTACCTTCAGTGGCTATGCTTGAACAACCACAGGGGAACACAATGACACAGTTCCTACAAGCACATCATGTCCAAGTGGAGCACAAAGGTAAATCTCTCTACAGTATGGTTCACACGCTCATCCAAACATGGTCCTTTACTGCAGGTTTCTTTTAGGACTGGAAAGGACATGGTCTCCTTTGAGATCTGAGCAACCCTCAAGACCACGAAAGACAACAGCAAGAGAATTTTGTGAAGGAAACCTCAAGCATATTACCAAGACCCTTGAAACAAACCTCTTCTGGGGCACTTCTGGGCAAGGGAAAATCCAATGTGCTCCCCTCCCAGGACTGAGGCACCATCCCCTCATTCAAGGTCAGTTAACACAACCTATTTGGTACAAAAAAATAAACTGAAGCTTTTGCATATAATTAAGGCCCAGCAAAGTGCAGCAATCACAGTATGCTGGCTACTATTTTTTTTATACAATCTCTTCATAATAAATAGTGGCGTGAGCCAAAGAAAACTTCATAAAAATGAATGGCTCTAGCACTTGCTGAAGAAATGTAGGCAATCCCTCATGCAGACACAAAAAATGACCCCATCATTCATTTCTCAGAGGGAGGCAGCAATTTCACGGGGCAGTAACTACACAAGGGACAAAAACTAAGATCTTCTTCATTATTATCCACCACCCAGTTCTGCTCATCTGTATCTGATCAGAGAAACAAGGTGTTCAAATTTACTGTGAACATTAAACCCCTGATGAGGTTCAAGACATTAAGTCAACAGGCTGTTGACCAACAGGGTAGAACTGCACCCAAGCTGGTTTAAGGTCAAGCTAAAAAAAAAAAAAAAAAAAAAGAGAGAGAAAAAAAAGGATACACTTCTGGGGGTTGAGTTTTCTATTGTTTCTTCCACAAGAACAATGATCAATTAGCAACTATTGCAAGTCATTATTTCACATCAGTCTAATGATCTGAATGATCTGACTTTTCCAATGAGGGACCTTGGCCTCCAGAAAGGTGAATGTAAAATCTCTCTGAAATATCAGTGGCACACATTCAGCATGATAGACATTTGTCAAAACCTGCTTCACCCCTACATTTTTCTTGATTGCTCAACACATTGGTAGTCATTACTGTAGGAACTTATTTCAAACCAAGAGATACAAATGCCTCTCTGTGCTGATGGGATGCTTTAAAACAACGCAGCCAGCCAAGCAAAAACACAAACTCTCTTCTTCCACGTGGAGATGGGATGGCTGGGATTGATTGCCATCAATCACGAGTTGGATTCCCAGTCCATCTCCGCATGTAAGTATGCTGAGTGAAAGGCCAATCTAATTCGCTAGTATCATTTGGTAAACTCCTGAAACTTTATTAGATTAACTTTTGGGACAAAACAATAGAAATAATCAGTTCATCGATTCAGAAAAGATCTCAAAAGTCAAAATGCTTCCTAAATTAGATCTCTTCTACTTTTAAAGGTAAGCAGATGGAAAACATTTGATTCTTATTTATTACCAGTTAAATTTATGTCCTTTATTTCACCATAAACTACAAGACTTCACAAAAGTGTATCTTATTTCACTGATCTTTAATAACCTGAAAACCGGTAACAGAAACCTATAATGAAGCACCCCATATACTGTAAATTAAAAATAAATAAGAGACCTCAAAGAGGTTTTCTTCAAAAGCTGCTTCAGTTTAGTGTTTCATTTTATATATACACTAAGAGAGAGACATCTGTAAACATTTCTGAAGTTTAAAGTATAATGCAAAGGAACTAGCTATGTTATTATCTATTCTAAGCACACGGTTCAACATTTGTTTATGCAAACCATATAATTGGAAACTCTGTCCATTTTCTGCTTGTGCTAAATATTCTGTGTATAAATACTTTTCATAGTAGATAAATAGGGTTTTTATTTAGGTCTTATCACCTTCATATTACATATTCATTGATTTCTAAACTGCCTTAAACAGCTCTGTAGATGTGAAACATTATGAATTCAGTTTTGGCACCTTGGTATTAAATTTGCATATCAGGTCACGCACCGCTTGACATACATGCAAAATTGCACTGCGGCTATTTTATTACAACCCACAAAAGATATTCAGAAACTGCATGCAGCATCAAAATAAATTAAAATGGATAAAAGACCCAATAGTGGGCCACATTTTTTTATTGTTTAGTAGTGCCTAAAGCCATTTATATGTTCTAGTCAATAAACAAAACTTAGACTAAGACAATTTTTTGTCTTTCTGTTATTATATTTTAATTGTAGGGGTAAATATATTTCTTTGTCCATTTACAATTGTATTGTACTTAAGGCATGAATTCCTCGAAATTGTACGCTGTAAAAGTAATGTATATGGATTAGTGGCAAGCCTTCATGTTTCTCTGCATATGTCAGAATGTATACAGACAGCATGTATCAAGTCAGACATACAAAGCAATCTATTTGTCTAGTGGATTTCTTATTTGAAATGTTTTTGTAACTTACAGTGTACGCCAAGACTGCATTTACATGGAGACTCCGCATTTACCCAGAGTTCAAAGTGCATCAATCAGCGGTGTTAAGATATTACAGCGCTCTCAAAATATACCAGCTAACTGCATTAGTTGGATCATCTGCAAATTAACCTTTATATTCAGTAAACTGCAGTAAAGACATTAGAAAATCAAATAGTAAGTGACACATTTTCCAATTGCCCCCTGCTAGGGCTCCATTTTGATGTCCACAACATTTCAGAATAATCAATCTGGCATTTCTGTTCACTTGTTCTCAAGCCACGCTCACTTGGCTGCTGAGCTTCCTCCTCATGCCTGCAAAGCGGAGACCCAGGTGTCCTATAAACCCCCACAGCCGTGCCCGTGAGGTGCCCGTGCCAGCCCCTGGCATGTGCAGAAGGGCCAGGGGAGCGGGCTGGCAGCACGAGGAGCTGCTCTGCGGCTGGAAGGAGCTCCCACAAAGCCAGCCAGAGCTCACATTGGGGGGCTTCTGCTGCATCCCCACAGACCCTATGAGGGCTCAGGCAGAAACACCTCAGTTGTGACCCCCCAAACACACACAGTCCCATGCATGTCAGAGGTGTTTCCTATCAGGGTTGTACTCTGCTGTTAACCACCCTCATTCTTGGGAGAGCCACTGGAAAAAACGGCAGGGGGTTGTTTGAGACTACAATACATACAGCAGTGCCTTCTGAATCGCATACTCCATCGAGTGAGAGCAATAGCCCAAACAAGGGAAATCCTGTAATTAACACACAGCAAATTTACAAACACATTTTACTGAGTTGCACTAACTGAAACAAACATGAAACCAGATGGCAGAGCACCCAGGTAAAGTCAGTGACCAACCTGCACACAACTGAAACATTATGTTTGCACCAGACAGTTTCTGCTGCTGGGCCCTCAACCAAAACTTTGGGCTTGCAAGTTTGCTCCTTTCATTTTCAATGCATCACCACAGGAATCTGTACCTCTACAGACCTCAAGAAAAACACTCGCTGAACTTGGGGGGAGTCAGAGAAGAAGGATCAGGGCCTCATCTGTAGCAGCGCACTGGTAGTAGAGCCTCATCTGCAGCAGCTGGCAAAGGTAGAGAGACCTCTAAGAAACCTGCAAGACTGCAGTGAAAATCTAATCTAATCAGGACCACTATCTTTATAGAAGAAACCTTAAAAATCGACATAATATAACAAATTGGTTCAAAGCATTACTACAGACCACCATGCTAAATTCCCACATTCTTAGCAGTTTGTAAAAATGTTTAATTTATGTTTATGTATTCTTATTCAAAATGTTAGTTAACAGCCTGTAGGGACCTGGTAATAGGATCCTTTTTTCTTTTTTATGTTTATTAGCTACATTAATGACTGTTTCTGCAATTCTGCTACAAAGACTTGTGTTAATGAACGCCAATTAATTCTGAAATGATTTTAAACAAAGGGTGATGAGAATAACCAATCAACCATGACAGTGTAAAGAGCAAGCAAGCTGCTGTGACCTATTTTTTCTGTGTTGATTCTTTGCTGTCAGGGTGCATTTTTATTCATCAAGAACACCTATAGATTTTGCACACATGTAGTACAAATACTAACATTTTGGAAACATGCTTTTCCTTTTCAACATGAGAAGTTACTGCATTTAAACTACAGGTTTCATAATACTGACTCACAACCTGCAAACACCGAAGAGGTCAGGCACATCTCCACCACCATCAGAAGGACCTTTGCAATTTCAGCCTCTTAAATTTTAAGACATGAGAGCTGGCTCAAACACACAGACCATGTGGCCTTCCAGACAGAAATATAACACAGAACCATCTCTCTGGTTCACACTGTTTAATTAGAGACATAATATCCACCAACCTGTTTATTTATATATTTTCCACAGCAAATTAATCTTCTAGCCATTTAATTCAATTCACAAGAAGCTAAGTATAAAAAAAAAAACAACCCCGAAACCAGCAACAAGTTGAGTGATTACGCTCCTGAAATAACACTTACATGTGTCAAATTTGACCTAAAAAGTAAATAGACCATGCAGGCAGATATGACTTTTATGTGTCTATTGAGTGAACAAGCATTCAAAAAGTCATCCAACACTATTCTAAATTTAAACAAAGTGAACTGAAATTGAGAAAGGCTATTTGTATTTTTGCCTGGTATCAACTTCTATGTGGTATGTGCTTCTACTACAACAACGTTTTAAATAATTATTTTTAAAAAAGCTAAATATTTTAAAGTTTAAATTTCTATCGATCACAGACTGCCTAAGGAGACCAAATTCCACCACTTCATTCTTTAATGGACATACAGCAGGGAATGGGTCTTGTTTATTCATGGTAATTCATAAATGTTCTCTTTAGCTATGACACACTAAGTGCTATTGAATTTATTGCACAGGGAAAAGTCATGTTTTGGGGGAGGATTCAGCTGGAGGTAACCCCAATATTTAGCAAAGGAGCAGAAAATCTCTGAGCCTCCGAACAGACTGAAGGAATTACTCGTTTGTTGCATGAGTCTCACCAAGCCCAGCATTACAGGATCATACTACAAATGGCAGGATAATATGGCACAGATTATAAAGGGCGCTAGTAGATGACAAAGAAGTACACAGAAAATGTTCAGTGGAAAAAACACGGTGTTGTGAGTTTACTTGCTGGTTTCATTGGCAGAGCATAAAACAGAGTTAGTGAAACTGAGCAGAAAAGGAGCCCCATATCTGAAGTGACAACATAAACCGTGTAATTACTGACAGGCACATATATCTGGTATTCTCTTAATGGAGGAAGCACTGGTACCAATCAAGTACCAATGTCTGTTGATCTTTGTTATTCATGACCCTCTGTAGGCAGCCACCTGCCATGTCGCATCTTTTGTGAGCTGGTGTTCTGCTCTCTGGCCACGCTGAGCTTGCAGCTGCTACTCCAAGGAGGGATGCTCCAATGGGCTAAACCCTGGTAAAACCTAAGTCAATGCAGCCAATTCAATTCCTTAAGTGAGAATGAACATAAGGTTTGATGCTGAAGCTTAGGCAACTGTTCCTTCTTTTATTCTGGAAAAGGGAAATGCATATGGGACTGTAAGTGAGGTTGTGCTGTCAGAGAGCCATACCTGGAGGGATTCTTCAGGTATCCGCTAACCTACTTCAAATCCAAACCTGAGCTCAGCATTTAGCCTCCTGTTTTCAACAGGAGATGCTCTCAGTTCACTGTGGGGATGCCTTTTATCCCTCAGAGAAGCACAGCTGAAGTAACTACCTTAGAGAGAAAGATCAAGAGAAGAATGAGACAAGAAGCTCTGGTATAAAAATCTTTTTGTTCGGTTCTCTATATGCAATATAGACACACTTCTATTCTCAAAACAGCATGAAAAACACTTTTCAAAAACAGAGTGCAAAGGGCGGTACTGGTTTTACTGAGGGACACTCCTATTTATCACAGTAGGATTCACTTGAGTAAAGACAGAGGGCTGGATCCACGATGCCACAGAGTCAAATGAGGTGTTCTTTTGCACCTGTACGAAATACCTACTGAGGCACAAACTGAGGCTATGTTTAAAAGACAGCAGCCCACTGCAACCTCCTTCCCTCAAACACAGTAGATGTCAGCAACTCCTGACCTGGGGTGCCAGCTGAGCCACGAGCAGCGCTCCTCCCTCAGAGGAGCGAGAAACGACCTACTGGACGTGCACCACGCCGACAGAAACATTGCTGAGAACATTTTGGTGGCATGATGCAGGGACTTTGACAGTCACTGTATCAGCATTCAGAAAAATCAGGTTTTCCAATGTCCGTTTATTGAAGTCAATACATATTGTTGCTGACTGATTCATATTTATAATGATAAAAGATTTGCATTAACATCTAGCCCTCTACAAAGGGTTTATTACTGAAATGCCAATTCAACTATAGCTGTAATGACCCTATTTTATAATGCACACATTTCAGGCACTTTTGCAAATGGTTTTAAAAAAACGGAGCAGTTAAATTATGCTGCTAACATAATATGAATGTGTCATCACACCCTATCAAGCAATTTCATATCAAACAGTGATGTGATATGGAATTTTGCTGTTACGATACAAAAGGAGAGACTTGGGGGAAAAAAAGTGCAGTACTAGAGCAATGATAGCCTACCCCACCTTGCGCTCAGCAATCTGGAGCATCTTTCGGTTATGAGAAAGTCTAACAGACAGATGAAAGATAGAGATGGAGTGACATATTATTTCTCTTTTCCTTTGGTAGCTAAATATTAAATGGAGGGTCTGCAATTTACTATGTGATCTCAACCAGGAAAGCTGCTGTGTGAAACAACAGATATTTCAGCCACAAGGCAGCTTTATTTTCAAACTCCTGGTCTCCAGGCTTTTCATCATCATATGCTGTATGCATTATACCGCTAACAATGCAATATACAAAAAGGACAAAATGTCAGCCCTCGATGGAAATGAACTCACCACCCTTTGCTGGAGTTCAGCATTCAACAATCAGACCTTGCTTAATTTAAATGTGTGTTAGATCATCAGTCTATTATTCCTCCAGCTTTTTATAATGATTTCTAACACTGGCCAGACATTGTACACCTGGCTGAAAATGTTTCTTTTTAAACAATGCAAGAACCAACCAATATGTAAACCTAATAATTAAATTACATTTAGCCGCTGGCCATTGTTATTCTGCAATACTTTCCCACTGAGGGAGCTATAGTGATCCGATTTAAACAGCAATCTAGCAGAACACTTTTCATTGCCCATGATTGTTGTGCAGAGTAAATTGGCTCACATCAGATTTGACTCTAATTTGGGTTTTAGAACAGTTAATTTGAACTTAAGCACCTATGGAAGGGCTGTTAACAAGAGGTGTCTGCACGCTGGAATCCTGCTCGTAGCTGCGCTGTTTAAATCCAGCAAGAAGAGCCCCTTATAGGTTGTATATGCTTTCTGGCATGCCACTTGAAATGGTGTGGGTGGCAGAAAACAGTTTATCACATATTTAACATTGTCAAAAGAAAATAAAATGGATGCATGTGATGGATTTTTGCTATATGCATGCCAAGCAGAAGCAAAGACATTTATTTTAAAAGACATAGCTATCTTGTGCCTTAATCACCCCAGGATTAAATGTACCTCAGTCCTTTACTGTGATATTTTGGTGTCTCAGCAACGTATGGAGGGTCAAATTCTGCCCGTTCATAAGTTATCAAGAGATCCATGAAACAAATCTAAAGGCTGAATTTCATCATCATTAGCTATTACATTAATAGCACTAATGTCTTAAATCTTAATATTCTGGCTCATTAGCTTAGGTAAAAGATCATTAATAAAAAAGGTGCATTTTGGCCAAACAACAGAATTTATAAAAGCCTTTGTTTTGTTTTAAAACATCTCTTGCTGGATTAGTGGTTAGCATGGACACTAAATCATAATATTCCATGATTAATAATGATAATATTGCCTAACAATGTATGATCTACTGTAACTTCGGCTCAAACAAAGAGCTCAATTTAATTTTACTCTGTCATAAGTCAAGCCTGTTATCTCTATCCATACCTGGCTGATAGGTGAACGTTTTTTTCCACCAAAGCACAACAAATTTAGAAGGGGCTAAAGGGAACCTGTGAGTTAGTTGGGTTTGGATTTGTTTGCTTTCAAACATACATCAACAAACAAATTATTCTAAGATAGATCAAAAGTTGGTCTTTTAAGTGACAACCCTGCCTACAGAAAAAAAATAAAATAAATTAGAAGAATACAGAACATATCTCAACAACTAAGATAATCCACTTGTCCTGATATTTTGGTGTCACAGAAGTCTCTCACTATCCCTAGTGCCTACAAGTGATCAAAACCAACTGGTACAGCACAGGCTTCACGCCAAAATCATGCAAACAAATTATTAGAAAGAGGAGTCCAACATGACAGTGATAAACAGATGGGAGTCTGACTTATTGATATATTGCAAGACCAGAATCAGGACCCACACTCTAAACCCCAAAGTGAATTGTATATAGTTTTATATAGAAAATGCCTTTTTTTTTGCCTTTTATTTTTGTTTGTTTGTTTTCTGTCTGTCTTTTTGTTTTGGAGGGTGGGGTGTTTTTTGTAAAGAACAAAGGAACAGTCACATCCACCCAGAGTAGTACTTGAGCTTCTGGTAGTAGAAATGCGTTTAAGAGATACACGCTAGATGCATCATTAACTCAATTTTGTTTGACTATTGCCTTCTTGTATCTTCTATTGAATTATGAACTGTTTTAAGTTCAGATGTATTTAAAATAATTAGCGATAGCAACACTAACATTTTATTTTACAATTAAAATGTGTTCTTTACTGTTTTCCCTGCGTACTTGTGCAGTTCCCCCCAGACATAAGTAATGTGTAGACAGATACATTGTTTATTTACGACCCCAGTGACAGTTAATGTGGCATATGTGCCTACAATGTTTGACAGATAAAATGAGTTATTTACAGAAGCCGGGTTTATTATGTATGAATACTGAAACAGCTATAGTATTTGTAAAGTTCTCCATTTATTTTCCCAAGAGCTTGTTTCAGTGAAAGTTGTGATGTTTTGAGCTGCTCCAGAAGAGGACAGCACAAATACTGAGTCCCGTCCGTCTATAACACAGTCATCATCTGTACGTGCTAATTTCTAAATTCTCTCTGAATTTATTTGTACAGGTCTTGATCCAAACACCAATGAAGTCAGTGACAACATTTCTATGAGCAACAGTGGGTTTGGAATTTGGTCTGTAAAAATAAAGTGTCTGCAGAAGAGTAGGTTCATATCTGGGTCTCACAGGTTGGCATATTACGGAGCAGGTATAGATGTATAGGGGAGGAAAAAAAGGAGAAAACATTTCACTTCCTAATCTTAAAAGGTCAAAACCTGTTTCCACTGAAGCTGAAAAATAAAAATTACACTGACATTGCCAAGAACACAAATTTTGATTTTTTCCTTTTTAGTAAACCAACTCAAATGCGAGGATAACCAAATTTTGACATAATTATATCTCTGTTACTTAAAGCTAAATGTGCCAGACTCCATCACACGTGGTGGTGGTAATTTTGTTTGTTTTCTGTTATTCCCAACAGCTTTCTTTACTTCATTTCCTACCCTTTGGTTTCAGAATAGTTCAGGTTGTTCTCACAAAACCCTGCAGCCGATGTCAGTGGTTGTGATTGCTGCTGCCTGCCTTGGGTCTAAACCTGCTGGTTATGAAGTGCTGTGCTTGTTGTGCAAGCGTGTTATGCAAGATGCTGCAACTTTAAGAGCCCAGTGTCAAAGGTAATCCCTAAGGAGACTTGCATAACAGCCACACATAAAAATGCCAGTGCTGGCTTTTTGTTTTAAAAAGAGAAAAGGAATCCTATGTAATCTTCCAAATATATGATTTTTTTTTCCAAGGGCAATCACAACAGATCAGTGCACACATTTTGCTTGATTTTCAGATGGCTTTATACATCCTTTATGGTATATGTTTCCATGCACACACACATACAAACCCTCACTGTAGCTATCTGGGTCTTGAAACATTTGGAACCCTTTCAAAGAATATTTGTGCTGTCTATTGTGGGCAGACCTGAGTTATCTCAGCTTGTGTTTCAAGCTGGAAAATAAAAAAGTGTAAGCCTGAGCTGAAGCTCTCAGCAGAGTTTATTAGCTCAGGCACAGATCTGTGGCAAATGCAGTCCCGTGGCTTATTCTTTCCCCCTCAGAGCAGACAGAAGGCAATCACTGCTGAGGGAAAGCTATGCTCCAAAATACCTGCTATGCTCTTTGACCAATATGACACTCAATCCAAGGTGAGGCTTTGCTACATACAAGAATAGGGGATTACAACAATCCATACGCAAAGTCCAGCCACCACCATCGTAAAAATACATGAAAAATGGTGGGAGGACACATTTCTTATACACATACACAAGTATATAAGCTTTGGTAATACATTTTACACGTGTGTACTATAATCCCCTCTCCTCCAACCTCTGTCATTTAGCTCTGCTCCCTACAACAAGCTAAACTTTTCACTTCCTTCTCTGCCTCCCCGGCCTGCCTCTATCTCCTTTGGGACATGGCCTCTGTCTAACAGCCTGCAAGGCAAGGCCCTGTCCTCGCTGTAACGTTGGTGCAGGTGGAGATCCTCTGGCTCTCACACCCTTCCCCAGGTAGCAGTCGTCCTGGCTGGGGAAACAGGAAGCGCTGGGAGCTGGGCGACACCAGCACTGAGGGCAAAGCTGATTTTGCTTCTTTTTTAGAGGAACTAAGTATGAGAGTAGCTAAGGGAACAAAGAGAAATTTAAAAATCTTGTGATCCCATTCAGCAAGAGACAAACAAGCAATGCCAGTACATTTAAGCACTGAACAGAACAGAAAGCATTCAGCTCAAAACCAACTCCCTTGGGACTCACTTTTGGAGGGAGGGCTAGAAACGACAGTTGTTAGGGCTTGTGGTATTTGTCTGTGTTTGGGGCCAAAATCAGAAACCAGATGCAGTGAAGACCTCCACGTGGCTTTGTGTCACAGGAGACAAGGCAACAAAATATGTAATTCCTTTCCACTTCCGTCACTCATGATCTATTGTGAAATGATAGAGCTGTGCCAAGAAAAGCCTCTTTAGCCTCTGCTATTGCGAGCGTGGTTGTAGATCTAAGTGGCCATATGACAGCCCATGTATTCGTGTATATAATTTTATATCTGTATTTGTAAAGATGCACACAGAGAAAACAAACCTATGATAACACTGCCAGAAAAATCACCATCCTATAAAGCCTGCAAAAGCTCAAGCTCACAGGCACAGTACAGCAGCTAACTTTATTTGCAGTACATTGAAGAAGCAGGTACCCACAGAAAGAGAAGGAAGGTGAGATCTGCAAGAAACCCACAAAGAAACGGTCTCATTCCACAGAAGCCCTGACAGCAGCTTTAGCCTCTGGGGAGAGGTGGGTAACGCACCCTCAGCAGGTTTTAGGCATTTCCCAAGTCCTCTACCACAGCCTTACACACCTCACTGACTGACTTGTCATAAGCCTGGACTCCACATCTGTTGGCGAGAGCAATCCACGTCTTCTCTGTGCACCCAGCTGCCCCACAACACGTGTGTGCTCGGGACAGCCATACAAGTTCCCCCAGCACACTTCATTGCCGCAGCCTTGGTCTCTCTCTGGACTTCCCTCTCCCCTCCCCACATTACAACAAAATACCACGGATAATCCTGGAGAGTGCCAAGTAAATACTCCCTCCATTATACACAGGTTTGCTATCGTAAGGGAGTTATGTTCAAGCAAACTTTTTATTAAGGGCATGCCACTGAGATAGCATCTTTTCTTTCCGCCTCTGGCTGTTGACTTTAAACCTGGAAATCCCACTCAATAAGGATTTCTGACAGCACCGAAGTACAAGGGCAGCTTACAGTAAAATGCTATACTCTATTTCAATAGTTTAAAAGCCAACTCGCTGCAATCACATCATTACTCACCATACAGGGCCCCATGTTAGCTAATGGGAAAAAGAATGAAATACAGGGCCTTTACATAGTCAGGATCCCAAATAAACTTGGCTTTGTTAAAGGACAATCCTTACAACGGTTTGTCTGGGAACAGTATTTCCTATGTATTTGACACAAATAGCCTTTTCTTCAGCATCAGAGCTGCATGTCTGCTTGTTCCAGCTATTTGTTCTTGAACAAACATATTTATTGTGGCTAATGAAAGGGGAAATCCCTCTCCCTGTTCATGTCTCTGTTCCCTTCTGTCCTTCAGTGACCTGGCGTGTGCCTCACCCCAGAAACCGAAATGACTGGAGCAGCCAAGAGCACAGAGAATTGTTCTGGGCTCCCACTTCTGAAACCACATGCAGAATTTGTTACGGAAAATCTCCCACACTAGACTGTAAATATCAGTTCCCTTTTAATGCTCTGACTTGTGGAAGTTACCTCTACCACCTACAGACATGTTCCCTTCCCAAAACGCTAGATTTAGCTGTCCCATAGAGGTGCAGTCAGCAGTGACAGAAGGCAGAGTCTTTTCCATTCCTGATACCTGCTCACACAGGTGGTTCCACTTCTTGCAGGCAAGCTGCAGAGGTCAGTAATACTCTCCCTTCCTCCCTCCCTGCTCATTTGCACTTCGTGTAATCCTGTCAATGACTGTTCAATTCATTCTGGGCCACCACCAGTTCCAGTGCAAGAGAATAAAGCTGGATCCTCACCGCAGGAGGCACAGCACAACAGGAGGCGCTCTGTAGAGGGAAATAGACCTCTGTAGAGGTCTCTGTAGAGGGGAGAGGAGAAGGGGCTGAGGGGTGCTAATCTACCTTCTCCTGAGCACCAGGGGAACAGCCGGAGCAGGCTCTGGGCATCCCTGCAGAGCTTCTCTCGTTTTAATTTCAACCTAAAGAAATGTGGCTCATACCCTGAGACCACTCCACAGTGTGAAGCAAACAACAGCAACTGGTCTGCTGTCGATTTGTTGCCAAAGTGCACTCTCGAGCTAGAAACCCATCTATCTTTTTTCTTTTTTTTTTCTTTTTTTTTTTTTTGGAGTCACTATCACCTGGCTCTTGTAATTGAGCAAAGTCAATAGTAATATGATATTCCTGGTTTAGCTAAACATCTGAAATCTGGTTCCTTATCTGAAGCCTTCATTATAGCTAAAACATTGGTTCTGAAAAAATGAAATGAGAATTATAAGTAAATAGGCCATCTCTCAAGAGTTCTGATATTTCAGATTAGGGACTTGAAGTATGTAGAATACTGATAAAAAGAGGAAAAAACATTATTAAAGTAAATCAAATATATTCAATACATCAAAGTATACTAAAAACTGTAGCAAACAATTTTCCTGATGAAATGCAGGTGCAGTTACATCTTAATAAAGTGTGTTTACAAAAAAAAAAACATTTTCAAATTTAAATTTTTATTCTCTGAAGGGCAATAATACTCTATATTCCTGCTACACCCGCTCTTACTGCCAGTCCTGAGTAAGTCTAATTGTGAATTATCATTTGTGATCCAATTTTGCTTCTTCTATTCACAATCTGAAAGTCTTAGTCCTCATGTGGAATCATGGGGATTTCTTGCACAGCAGTGACAACTTAAAGGGCAAGACAGGACTAACCTGGCTGTATTTTACAGTCACCTCTGTGTCCCTTAGAAAAGGGCCTCATTCTGTTTTATTTTGTATATCTGGATTACAGCACATCAGCCACCTTCATGTTTTAAGGAACAGGCAAAACCTAATTTATCACTACACTGAAGAGAAAAAGGAATAGCAGTTATAAGTACAAAATTTCTAGGATTTAAACAAACATTGCTAGGATTTAAACACATTTCTTTGCAATCACAGGCAGAAACTTTGAACACAGCCCTGCCTCCATTGCATTCTGCACAGTAAGTAACTTTCTGTCTGGCGGAGGAAGAAATAATTTATGACAATGAAGAAGCGTCAACCATTGGCACAGATAGCGCATATCCCCTCATTGGCTTTCTGTGACTCCACAAACCTTCCTAGGAAACGTTAATGGTAAAGTTTTGCTTTCAGAAACATTGGCAAAGCCCTAAATCCCTGATTCCCAAGCTTGGATCTGCAAAACATTTGTGGTCCGTGACACCACAGTGCGTGGTCCACACCATGAAACCATGCTAACTGCTGACCTTTGTGATCATGGTATTGTGCAGCAAATGTTGTGGTTGCTAGGATAATTGCTTTGAATAAAAATTACTTCTTAATATTTCCCTAGCTAAATTTGTGGTATATTTCATGTCAATGTGTAACTGCATGTGTTGGTGGGAAGGGAAGATGTTACAGATCCCTCTTTCTTCTCAATGCACATTACACTGTGAAGTTTTACTTCACAGAGAGGCTGCTTAAGAAAGCTACTCCTGGATGTGAAGGGAGTTTCTAATTAAGCATATTCAAGTTTCAATAGCATGCACTACTAGAACTTACACGTTTTCACACATTTTTAGTTTCTAATGACATGGAAGTTATGGGGTTTTGGCATCAAAAAGGATTAAACCCCACAGACAGAGGTTGCTGACCGGGACATACAGCCTTCACTCAAGCTCTAATAAAATCCAAATCCTGACTCCTGCAAGCAATCTGAGGATCTTTATGGCTTTCTAAGTTTTCAAAGGGTATGTGTCAGTGTTTTAAATTTAGTTTACATATTTAAGAAATAATTGTTTCAACGTTTATATTTAAGATACATGCAAATGTAAATGGGTGCCTGGATATTTACAAACAGCAGAAATAATTGCCAGCTTGTCTTGAGGATTAAAGTGTCACAGCTTGCAGCTCAGTGAAATATAACCCAAGAAGTTTACACATTTGGGAGATATAACAATGGGAAATTATTCTGAGGAAGTGCGCAAGGGAAAGCAGCATGTATTAACTGAAATATGTTTAGACTGACAGTATTAATTGGCAGTATTAATGGAGATTGAGGGTCACCGATTCCTCTCAAAGATATTTGCAAATCCAAGCTAAAACAGGTCCCTTAGCCTGGACAGCGACTGAATCTGGGTTTACCTCATCTTTTTCTCCCTCTGCGCCCCAAACCTCTTCCTGGCACTTGACGTTATTCTACAAGAGGATACTCGGTCTGCAAGCACAGATAAAATTAAAGGCATCATCTACCTTTTTCTCAAGTTCCCTGTGCTGGGTGTACACGAAATCGTTTCCCCCAGGGTGCCCTTTGTCACAGTTCGCTGCCGCCCTTCAGGAGCTGAGGAGGCCGCGTTACTCTGAGGGAAGGCCTCAGGCCACACAGGGCCTCCACCCTCAGCCAGGTGGCTGCAACGCTGCCTTCTGTACGGCTGCCTCCCTCCTGTGTACTTGTTTAAGAGGATGAACACTACCATTTGTCCGGCCTCGTTTACGTACTTAGCTAAATTTACACTGTCCTGCGGCTCTCCGGGCACAGCATGAGGGAAAGGGAAATAAGCTTTGCCCTGACCCAGCAGCAATAAAGGCACGAGCGAGTTTTGCCTACTTGCAGCAGGAGGCCTGCTGGTGGTACTCGCTGCATCATCAGGGGTTTCAAAGGAGGAACTTCAAAACTTCCTTTGGCCCGAGATGAAACTCTGGGCATTTTAAACTGTTTTCTCTTGCTTTATTAAATGAGTGAATGATTTAATGTTTCTTTTAAAATGGGAAATGGCATCACAGTGCCATAACGAAAGCCTGTTTTAGATTGTTTTATTACACGATTTTTAAATGCACATTGCCATAGCATTTCATAGCTGTGTATTTACATCTACCTTTCTAAAACACACAGTATATTATGTTGCAATTAAAAGCCCACAAACTCAATCTGATATTTCTTCACTAATTTATTCCCAAGCCAATATGTATTTTAATGTTCCAAACCATTGCTAATTAACACATGGAAATATTTTAACATGGATTTTGATTAATTCCATTTAACAGTCTAACCAGTGCTAAAACATATGTGGTGTGTCATTTCTTTCTTTTGAGGAAGGCATTGGCATTAAATCTTTCAATCTTCCTGAGCACCAAATGCTAATTTCAGGAAGATTAAATAACAGACTGCAGCTACAGTTTCCTTTCTTTACTTCCCAGAAGGTGAAATGAACATATTTATGTGGGAGGAATTTCTTTACTGCACAAGCCAAAATACAGAAATTAGATTTTTTTTCCCCAAGATTGCTAATACACCAGCAATCGCCTGCCAACTAAATAACTTTAACCTATATCTGCAGTTCATGGAGAGTTGCCAAGTTATGCGTTCAACTTTCTTTCCCTCTTTTTTATTATTATTATTTTTATTTTTATTAAAGTATTCCCATATGATGTTTTCACCTGCAGCTCCTAAATGCTTTTCCATACTTGAATCAGAGACAGCTAGCTTGCGGTGGGGTGACTCTGGCCATAAATCCGGAAATTCTCATATATAACCATCCTCTGATTTTCACACTTTGAAGGTATGTTATAAATATGGTTCATATGGTACGGCTTTAATGGTTTAAAGTCTAGTATGATTCTGCATGTCAATGGGCCAAGCATACAAAATAGCCAGAGGAATTCATGCAAGTAAGCATCTTATGCATGTAAAAGAACCAGAACATAGAGCGGAGGCTGCTGCCTTCTGGATCACGGGTTAATTGCTCACATATTGCACACAGCTTTTCACAAGATGGAGTTTGATGAGTTTAAGAGCAGTTAAGCACTTCTGCTCTTGTGATTTCCATCAGAAAGCCAACCACACCTGAGTACTGTAGTTCCTCTTCCCCCTGTGGCGAGTCCAGTTTACGTCCTCACTTCCACTGTCCATCCTTCTCCCTACCGAAGCTGAAGCAAGGACTCGTTGTGTGTTAAGATTGTGCCTACACTTTCTTCATGTCTACCACATCTCTCTGTTGCATAGTAACCTGGTTTTCCTCATCTTCCCCTACTCCTTATTTTAGTTGATGCAATATTCTCTGTAAATCTTCATTCAGCTTGACAATATATGGTGCTATCCCTCCTCCTTTATCTTTTGCTAGCTATATTTCAGTCTCAACCGCTACCACTGTGTCTGAAACAGTGCTTTCTATTTGGTTTCCTATTACTTCTATAATATCTAATCACACTTTCTGCACCATTTGGCTGCCCAGATTCCTGACATTTGCACAAGAGCATTCCAGTTGTTTCTTACTGATCTACACTTAGCAGATAAAGCAAAGTCCAATTTTCTACTTGACTACCATTTTCATCAGGATTAGAACTTTTTTTCCCCTCAGAGTCTGTATTTGTGCTCACTGATTTTCTTGTATTTTCTTTATGCCTCTTTTTATACATTTAAGAAGAGTGTATTGGATGCAATATTTTCACCACATTCACTTGGTGAGTGGCCCTGGGAGAAAGTCACTGATATCTGCCAGCAAGAACCCCAGCTCTTGTTAAAGGAGCCAAGGCTGTCCTGAGAAGCCCCACGTTCAGTTCCAGTGATGATTCACGATAGCTGTTATTACCCAGGCAAGAATGTCAGCAGACTCTCTTGCCTGAACTTTAAAACAAAAACAAAAAGTGACATCTGTGTTCTTGGACTGCTTAAAACCGTAATTCTTATGCTCTCTACAAAGAGAAAAAAAAAAACAAAACAAACAAAAAAAAACACCCAAAGGTATGACTGAAAAGAGCAGTGAACATCTACATAGGTTCCTTCTATCTAGCTGTGTGTTACTTTAAAGGTTTGAGTCAGATAAAATAATATTTAACTTAGTTCATGGTAAAGTTTACAAATGGCCATTCATTCTCACACAGTGAGCCAAACACAGATCCACAGATCTGCCAATCCTGCTCTCCACAAGCCGACAACGTGCTGTTCGCAGCCCTGAGTGAAAACATACATCGCAAAAAATCAAATACCTGAAAATGGTGCTTTCTCATCTTTTGTTACATGAGCATTCTTTGTTTTACAGTTCACAGAGACAGGGTAGTCACTAAAGCAGGTCGTGTTCCACAGCAGTGTTAACAAATAGTGCAAAGGCTCCAGCTTTGTTAGCACTGCTGGACTACTTCTGGAAGAGCACCCGGCTTAGCTGACAGCTACGCAGAGCATCAAGATCCAGGAGCATTCTTCCTGGTGCATTTGCAATGCAGATAGATGAAAAGAAGATGCTGAAAAATCAGCTCTACCAACTTCTGGTCATTAGTAAAAAGTACATTGCCAGTCAACATAAAGATGATTTCACAACACTTAACTAGATTTCTATATGGCTTGATATGTTTTCCTTAAATTAACTGGAGCAAGTAGAAAAGAGATGCAGTTTTAGTTATGGAAAAGCAGACATAATAATGTATACTCGCTCCATGTTTTTTTCAACAAAAAATCTGAAAAATACTCCTCTAAGGATGGAAAGCAAGTATTATGGCTCCCCTTTCCTAGTCAGATGCACCAAAACACTGAGGACCACACATCAAAAAGGGGAAGAGGATTCATTATTTAAAGATTCTGGACTTCTGTTCAATCTACAGAAGTCAATAAATTAAACTTGCTATAATAAGTTTGAGAAGTACCAACAAAGTGACACCATCACATAGTCACTGACCAAATCTATTGGCAGAGCTATGCATACACCCTGCAGTCCTCCCAGGCCATTAACTGATGCCTCCCCATCTTTGCTCAAGCAAAACCAATTCTAGTGCTGCTCTCCCCAAAGCCTTTAAGGTCATCATATTTTGTGACACTATTATATCACGCTATTCGGGTAACAGTATTTCTTACTCTTAACTTGGATCACTAACAAGTCACTTAATAAGCAGCTACTTGGGCACTGTGGAATTTCAAAAAAAAAAAAAAAAAAAGTTAAAGAAATCACTTTTCTAACAGAAAACTTTTTCTAAGACTATGATCTTTTAACTATACCTAATTTTATGGGCCCTGTTTTGCAGTCTCCAAGATAAAATGCAAGGTTAAAATTCAGGCCCTAAAGATGCATAAATACTTTTTACATTTTATTTAAAATAGCAAACTGCCCTCTTACTATTCCTGCAAAATACTTTTCCTAGCAATTGTCCGAGCAATCGGACAGTAGCCTTAGAAAGGCCACAATAAGAGGTCTTCAGTCGAGTGGTGTCATATGGTCTTCATTTAGAAGTATCACAAGAACATTACTTCTCACAGTATTTACAAATGAAAAACATATGGCTGTAACCTGTAATACTGCAAGAAATACTGCTCTTTGGGTTTGTTTTTGGCCTCAGACTTTTGAAATATGAACCAAGCAAAGGGATTTCAGCTTAATGCTTGATTCGGTCCATTCTTCTTCAGAGCTCAAAGTCTGGGGAAAGGATAAAGCCTGCATTTGAAAAAAAAGTGATTTGCCCACAACTATGGTAATGCACTATAGCTGGCAACCAGAGAAGCATGTATATCAGAAGGGCGTGGGGATGGTTAAAGACATCTACTTTCCATTTAATTAAAAAAAAAAAAAAGATATTAAACTGGCTTTGGTTCCTACAAAGAGTTTTATAAGGCATATATAGGCCCCTTGCATTTACTATTTAGGTTCAATCAATATGGTTATCTACCTGTCAATTTTTCTTGCTCTTTAATGCAGAAAGAGAGCAGCCTTTTTTATAGCTAGCTCAGAAAGTACTAAGCTAATCAATACATGCAGCGATAACAGAATGATTTGAAACATGTAACAGAAGCTTATCACTTTGCAGTATACTGAACCCGTCAAAATATTTTCCTAGAAGTAAAGTGAAAATAGAAGTTCTTCATTTTTTATTACTTAAGTGGGTGGTGACATAGATGTTGTAGGCCGTTTGGATTTGTTCCTAGCTTTGTATTTTTAGGGATATTTGGTATATGAGCGTTTGTTACTTTGTAGGAATGTGAGGCCAATCGTGCAGTGAGATTTAAAAACTCTGCCTAGAGAGTCAAACATTATCTCAATTGCCCTTGATTTCCTGTCCCTAAACATTTATTGGAAATCCATGCATTGTTCTGGAGAACCGTGCATAAGATTTTCCAGGAACACATCTTCTGATGTTCCCACAGACCTTAAAACCCTTTACTTTACTCAATACTCTCAGTAATTTGTGTTTGAGCCCAATCTGAAAAGTACAGGCTTTCCTTTCAACTATCTCCTGCTGAGTTAGTCGATTTGAAATAATTTGCAAGCATCTGATTCCTAGAGGTTTAAATATACATACACGTATCAAGATTCCGGATTTTAATGCAGCAGAGAGATGATCAGTTGTTAGTATGGTCTCTAACCTCTACTTTTTTGAATAAATGCATATAGGATTTAGCTATACAATTCTCCTTGACTGGTAAGTAACAATCATCTGCCATCATACAATTTAAGTAGGTGGAATTCCACATAATACAAAAGCTCTTTGTGATGTCCCAGGCTTGCCACAATTTCCCAAATGTTAAATGCAAGCTCAAAATTAATGTATGTATGTAAATACAGAATAAAGAGATCAGCGTTAATAAGAAAGGAACAGGAAATAATGTTTATGGCTGGAGGCTTCTTTCAATTTTATGTTTTAGCTCCAGGGCTGTTGTTATTAATTCTATGTCATGGTATCTGGTACATTTCTGCATGCCCCCCAGAAGACATGACAGACTTATGGCCCTCCAGTTCCAAAAGGTCTGCTTCACAGTTTCTGAATCCTGGGGGCTGCAAGCCTGGGAACTGGTGATTACATCGGGGTTTACCCAAGGCACCAAAGCATTACAGTTTTATACCTTCAGCCTTAGAAAACTATAGCAATAAGTAAAGCAAAGAAGAAAGGCAAAAGAAATCAAAAGGATCACACAACCATAAAGAAATCCTTAAATGACAAAACGGTCTATGGAAGCTCTGCTGTTCCCGTTCCTCTACCAGAAGTGTCCATGCATGGTGCAGACAGGTCTGAACAAGCTCTTTGTGGTAAGTCTTGGTCCAGAAATCACAGAGCAGCATCCACGGAGAGGTAAAGGTTATTCCATGGGTGCAAAAGAGCTGCTACCACCACATTCTGACCCAATCTGGTAAGTCTGTGTGAACTCACCATGAATCTTTACAAGCTCAGAAATCACTAAACCACAATCCACTGCACAGTGGAGACATGCCAGCAGCAAAGCATTAACATCCTTGTCCACTCCAGAGGAGCTGAAAGATGGATGGGCGTATCTGAGGGCAGAATTGGGCCCTGAGAATGAGCAAAGATTCTTAGAGCAACACCTCAAGTGACACAAATTACGTTATAAAATTGATCACTTCCTTACACATGGCAGAATGCTTCCAGGGCACTCAACATCCTATTCCATTAAGCCATGATAAATGAGACCATATTTCCACATCACTCTGAACTCATCTTTTAAATCCACTTCTTCCAATATTTGGTTACTTTTTCCCCCTCCTTAAGATATTAAAAACTGTCTTTTTCTTTCCCACCATGACACATCTTAATAGATGACATTATTGTAGGACTGTCACAGAGGAGTACTATTTCTCCACAGAATTCCTTATTTTGAGAGCATGCAAAATTTTGAGAAAAATCACTGAAAAAAGTTTGGTGTGCAATCTCAACGTGTAGACCTGGCAACTTGAAAAATGGACTCAGATATGGGAGGGCTACAGAACAAATGATGGAAAAATGTCCCCCAAACTCTCCCAGTGCTAGTTCGAAGAAGATCACCACCACCACCACCTGGAACTGTGTTAGGATGGAAACCCGTGGAGTAGGAGCAAAATTGTTTCAAGCAGATGACTACGGCTGGAGGTGGCTGGGGAGGGTTCATAAATTGATAAGCACCACCGAAGGATCATAAGCCTCCACATCAATTGTATAAAGATTACAACAGAGCCACTCGCTGCAGTCATTCTGAAAAGGTTATGGGTTTCACAGGTGTGCACTGTCAGTTCTGATTAAGCTTAAACTAAGCCAGTTATCTATAACGTTGGATTGGAAGGAGTTTTATTGCTGAACGCAGGGTAAATCAAATTCAGGATACACATCTGTGGAAAAACACAGAGGGCCAAAGTTCACAGTCCTGACACAGGAGAAAAAAAAAAAATATCCAACCCTCCAAACTCAGGAGGAGATTTGCCTGCAAAACATCCATCAGTCTGGCTATTGTCATATGTTCTGTATCAGAAAGGAGAGTTATACATCACCGCAACACAGCTTTGGGTTTTCTTTCCTTTTTCAAACCACTGCTCACTTTTATGAAACAGAGACTGCTTTGAAATTATTACCTGCATTCAGTTCTAAAGTGCCTAGAGTTTACCATTTACCTAATCATAAATGAAATTAATTATACACCCGTATTTTTCACTACACAAGATATAAACTAAGGCAGCAATAGTAACAACTTCACAACTTAATTTTTCATCTCTGTGACTAGAAACCTTTCCAAAAACAGTTCACGTTAGAGAACCTCAGACCTACACAAAAAAGACCATGGCTGAAATCCTGTGCCCAAAAAGAACTGGTAACAACTAAATTGATTTCAACAGTGTCAGGATTTCACCAGAAAAAAAAATAAAATAAAAAAAGACAAGTTGCAAAAGACACGTTCTGTTTCCAAAAATACTTCATATTAATGCTGCACTTGAAAGTACGTCTATTGACTCATAGTGTTAATAGATGGCAAAAGTGAATAAATGTATTTGCTTTTGCAACATCATTATTTCCTTTGCATGCAATTATTTACTTGCCAAACAAAGCTAGCGACAAATCGCAACAGACTATGAAGCCATCTACATCAGCAGATTTTTAACCTAAGGTAAAAATAAACAGAAACATCTGTAAAGTAATCTTGTACAAAGCTACGTTTATTAACAAATACATTTTCTAATAAAACACCATCTGCAAGCAACCCTCAGCTTCCACTTGATATAAATAGGCCTTTTACTGTTTTCAGATGCAGTTCCCAGAAAATTATTCCAAGCTCTACTGCAAAACACATCAGTCTTTGTTGCTGCCTGGAATGTTAATAAATAACATCAAGTTTTTAAATAGTCAAACAAATTATTGGCTTGAAACAATTATTCCAGTAGAAAAAGCTGACCTTTTGCAATAAAGTGGCTTAAGAATGCATCACTCCTCATTCCTAGTATAAAAATATTACCAAACAGGGAAATATTTTGCAGAAAACAAAAAACTATGAAAAACCCATATTGCAATTCTGCTCATACACACGCTATAAACCTACCTTGAAATAGTTACTGCTTTAGAGAAACTCAGAATAAGAGAATAAGTATACAGACTGTAAATAGTTCAATTGGTATCCTTATTATACATCTGTGCTTGGAGTGGACATGAATATGAACAGATTAAAATGTTCCTCACAGGAATATTGTACTGACCAGCAATACAAAATTCAACAGCTTAAACTGTTGGTAGCAGAGTCTGGGACTGAATCCCAATATTAAGAGCTCTTCAAAATGCATAAAGGCTTTAATGGGACACATTTTCATAAGCATTACTCAGAACTTAAGCCACATTAATTCCATTAAAAGCAATGGGAATTCAGCAAACTCTGCAAATAAACTCCTTACTGGTAGAACTGTTTAGTACTGCTGAAGTCTGGAGACTGCCATTTTTCCTTAAAGAGATTAAAACAGTGATATTTATGTCAAACTACCTCTGAACTGAATATGCAAAATAGTGAAAACTGCAGATGAACCAAGATATTAGAGTTCTCTGTCCAGAATTCTAGCTGGTATAAATGTATTATACCCAACTGAGACCTAGCCTTTTAATATTAATTGGAAACAAGCAATGTTAATATTCCAATCTGTGATTTTAAAATTTCATTAAATATTGCTTACTGGGACTATCGCAACAAACTTTGCCAAAAGTAAAGTTAGTCATGCATATTCTAGAAAAAAAAAGGAATGTTTTAAAACATAGTTCCAGGAAATGGAACTGCGTATTTCCAAAGACAAGTATTCAGTGCATGAAATACTCAACCAGTATGAGAGAAAAGATATTTTGAACTACTTACTTCACCAACAGGAGGAATGTTAAGCTTTGGTACTTTGTTCTTCGAACTAGGGGTGTTCACTTTTCCTTCCAACAGCGTTCCAAAGGACTGATTTCCATATCCACTCTCAATTTCTATCGGAGGTTTCAGTTCAGGCGAGTCATTGGGTACTTGGTCCTGACCATCCATAGGCCTAACATATGCCGTAGGCTTTTGCTGGACCATGCTGTTTTTACAGTGAAGTCCTGGTGGGAAATTCTGGGTCGAAAGACCATTGTTTGCAGATAACAAAGATGTGGATGGAAGTGGAGATCCAGGACCATGACTTACAAACTCAAGCTCTGTGGGTGACTTTGAATGACTGTTTTCTTTGTAAGTATGTTCTCCAGCTGCTGACTTTGAATGATTATGCCGCCTTGAATGTGAAGATGCTGCCATAGAGTTTGCTTCCTCAGTTCCTCCACTTTTATGCTGCTCACTCTGACAATTGTAGAGGTCTTCATACCTGCCCTGTGGCTGGTCATGAGAAGAGCTATGCTTTGTCCTACTCTGCTGACTACTGGATTGGCTTGGCTGGGCCCCACTAGAGTTGTGCCCACCACGCGACCAGTCTGTCCTCGACTTCCTGCTGCTCTGATGACCATGTAGCAAAGTAGAATTAGATGATAATGAAGAAGGTGGAGGCATTGATGTCGATGAGTGGCCACTGATCTGATGAGATGGGATCATCCTGTTTCTTTGTTCCGGGAAAAAGGTCTGTTCATTTTTGTCGATGGGCGTCTGTGGGACAGAATTCTTTGGGATTCCTACAAGGTGGCTCTGATTGGAATGGTTAGTTAGCAGGTCCTTCATCTCATCATAGTTTCCCAATGTGTTCTGGACACGGTTTGCAAGAGCATCACCTTTATTTGTCTGGAATAAATAAAGGAAAAGAGTGAGTAAATTCCTGATTAAGAAGTTAATGCTTGGAATAGTTGTCTTAGAAGATGGCAAATGTTAGCTGTTTAATGGTGTCATGCTGACATTTAATTTAATTTCAATTACATTTTGCATATGTTATGTAAGAAGAATCTATCAATAACTGTGTTCAAAGAATCTCTTGAAACAGGCTTGCATGAGTAACACTTGTATACTGCTTCCCATTTTCTTAAATATGCTCTCAAAGAAATGTTTAAATTACATCAGTTATGGATGTTATGAGCAAAACAGGCTGGTTTTATGTCAGAGAAGTTGGGCTTGTGCATTTCATATCTCACAAAACATGAATGTACAATTACTGGTTACTCAGCATTTGAACTGCAATCACACATTTTATTTAAATATGTTATTGCACTTTCACCCCCTTGACTCATAGTTCTGCCACAAACAGAAGCCAGGTAGTCTATAACAGACACTCTTCTGTTGCAAGCTCTTTACGTTGTAACTCCAAGTATTACTTTATCCAAGGTTCAGTTTAACCAATAGCATCGACTCTCTAAATACATAAAAGAAAATGCTTCTAACCACTGAAGAGTTATAGCAGCTTCAAATAAATGATCATTCCAAAGATTTCTTACAGAATATAAATAGAGATGACTACCACATTCTTAAGTATTCTTCCCATTGTTTAAAGGCTGGTTGTATTTGTGAATCATGCTTTTCTTTGAATTCCAGTAATTATTAAATAAATACTGACTCATCTGTGTTTCACCACTATTATACTTTCCCTTCTGAAGCAGAATATGTTTTTGTTTTTTTATCCCTTTACCTTTACACTTACAAAAAGCTGGACAAATAAGCTGGAAGCTATAACTAATATGCAGCTAATTTCCTCTCTCCTTGTTCTAAGTCACCCCACAGAGACCCAACGTACCAGCCTTCTCACTGACCTTTATGTTCCATGGAAATGACCAGCAGAGAACTAAAACACCGCATTCCCCATGCTTATTACTTTACGTGACTCAAAGGACAAAAACAGAGCAAAAGCATAGTTCAAGCAGATGGTTAACTTCTACAGTCTGGAATTAAATTATCATAGAACCATAGAATATCCTGACTTGGAAGAGGCCCACAGGGATCATCGAGTCCAACTCCTGGGTCCGCACAGGACCACCCACAAATCAGACCCTATGTCTGAAAGCATTGTCCAAACACTTCTCGAAACCCAGCGGCTCGGTGCCATGACCACTCCCTGGGGAGCCTGTCCCAGTGCCCGACCACCTCTCAGCGCAGAGCCTTTTCCTGACACCCAGCCTAACCCTCCCGTTGCAGCTTCATGCCATTCCCTTATGTATGCTGCAGCTACATAACGTAAGTAGTGCACAGCGATACTTCAGGCTACAGCCAACTGTACTTATATTTACATTTGTTTTTTCATTCAATACAGCAAGCAACGTCACAATCCAAAGGGGCCTTAACACCAGGTTGTAAAGATGGGGAAAGGTAGCACTATGAGCTTGTGGTTGGTTAGAGACAGTCCCACTTAATTCCTCAACCAAGGATGCTATCATGCCACTGTTCCCATCCTCCTCAAGTATTATGCAGAAATCTGAGTGATGAAAAAAATCTATGCATGGATTCCTCCTGAAATATCTGCTTATATTAACCACTATTGAACTAGTCAAGAGATGAGAAGAATATTGCAGAAAGATTTTTCTCTTAGTACTGCACATGCCATAAAAAATGTTGAAAAAAGATAATAAATGCAAATTTTCTTTTGCTCATTCTCAGGGATTGTAACGTATATTACCACTGCACTGAGGCAGTGATTTAAAAATTAACTGTTCAGTGTTGTTCTCATCTATATACATTTTGCCAATGCTCCTCACTGACACAGTTAATAATCCCAGTTGTGGAGAACCACGAATCACTTTTATTCACTAACTAAATCCCTAGGTTGGTCATTTTAGTGGCAAAATTATATTCTATCTACGCTAAGAATAAGCTCTTTGTATATGAGCAGTCTCCTTCAACTGAGTTGCACAATGAGCCATTTGGGCAGCAGCCAAAACCAGGCTCTCTCTGTTCAACCCCCAAATTTAAAACAAGGAGATTCCATTGTGCTTAAGGGCCCAGCAGGAATTATGATGCGAAGTCTAAACACTTACATACTTGTTCTGTTTCCTCCTTCCCCACCAAACACTTTAACTCCTTATGGGATGGCACATAGGCAACAATCAAGTATCAAGAAAAGCCTGACCACTAACCTTCACTGCCGGTTCAGCTACACTTTAAGGCTGCGTTTAGTTTACTGTCCAGAAAGTAAAAGGAGTTAAAAAAAAAGAGTACTGAAAAAACACATCATCACTGGAATACTTCAACGTCATGGCACGTTAAATGTCTCTCGTCTAGGTCCTTACAGAGGGAATCAATATTTTAATTTGAATGTGGAGCATTTCGAATATTTCTGGTTTTTTTACATGTCATGAATATAAAAATAATTTTGGTTAATATTAACTCTATTTTATGCAAGCCATTAACATTCTGGGGATAAAAGACCATATAAAAGTATTATTATTTGTACTAATTTTCTGGGAGCATTAATAAAAATATATATTTATTGAAAATCATGGAGGCAATTAATTTAAATATCCTTAACATATTTTAAGTATGCTAAAGCTCTATCCAATAGTTGTTGAAGTCAATGGAAAGATTATTATTTTCTTCAATATTTTTTAAGCCAGACTGCAAGACTGCAAAGTAAAAACACATAGTGAATGTAAGCAGCAAATTATCTCATAGTGAAATAAAACTCGAGCACACAACTAAGACCAGACTTGTGCATCACATAACCTGACTGAGCTCACCATTGCATAGTTCAGTTTACTACCTGCATTTAAGGAATAAAGCGTAACATTAGTATGTTTTTTGTTATTGTTGTTTTTTTCCCATCAGCAAATTCAGGGCTTTCACGAGAAGTAGAGTATTCTTGACAAGCTCGGATACCAGCAAGATAAACACAAAATCTGGTCATAATTTCTGGTTGTTCTTTGTTACTTCCAGATTGGGGACAATTTCTACCTTCATGTTCTGGATAATTGGCTGATTTCTCAAAGGAGACCTCTGTACAGCTTATTTTCTGAACAGCATGTTGAATCACAATTTTGCCGCTATCAAGGAAATGCATTTTCTGACTATTCCAAGGCATAAATTATATGTCTGGTTTGTGACTCGTGGCTAGCAGCCTTCCCCCTCATTCTAGGCTCTTGTTAATTTAGGAAATGTACACCCTCCTACATTTGCTTCTATTGCTTTCAAAAAAGATCTGTAATAGAATCCTATTGGAAGACTAATTTGCTACCTAGCTATTGCATTATAGCTTTACAAAGAAAAGAACTAATGCACTCAAACTTATAGGCCCAATTTACAAGGGTTTTGTGAAAATTTGTATGAAACTTGAGGTTTCGTAATTCTTTCACTTTCTCATGCCTCAGTTAAACTAACCTCCCTGGATCAGAAGCTGAGATTTTTTTATTTTTTTTTTTTTATCCTAAGCTTGAATAGCGTGGAGGGGCTTTACCTAAAAAAAGATAATAAATGATTTAACATTCGCCAAAGAATACCCAATGGAAATGCTGCCCATTGGGTTCTGTCTCTCAAGTTACAGTCTTGAACAAAACAAATCCCACCTCCTACTGTTTTCCCTAAAATACTCCTTGTCTCTGAAACTCCTTACTAATTTAAAACGTTAAAAAATATCAACAACTCACTAGTAAAATTGCAGCTCCTCTCACTAAAACTCTCACGCTGCTCTTTCAAATATCTGTTGCCATAACGCTGCAGGCTCTTCTCCGATCTTCTCTGCCAAATTAAGCATTAGCAGGTTGGACCAGCATTTGAATGCAGAACCTGCAACCAACATGCTCTGTAAATTGTATTAGGAAGCACACAGCCCTCACTGCCCAACCTTACCAAAATAACGCTGGATGTCATCCCATTGTTGGAGGTGGTGTTTCTCCACATGAGACAGTGGAGCTTCAAAAGAAGCCTTCTATCTTCTAATAAACATGAACAAATCTATTTTATACACATGGATAAATAAATCTCTTTTGATGTATGTTTACACACGTACAATACACAGAATCAATGCAGAAACATGGACTTGTTCAAACTGCAATGATCACCCATGTTTTTGCTGACAGATAGGAGGGATAAAAAGACAGATGCGCTAATAGCTAGGGTAAAGAAGTGGTAGACGGAGGCAGATATGCTGGAAGGACAAATCAAATGTTCAGATCACATAACTTGTGATACACAAGTAGTAGTAAGATCCATGGGAAAAACAGAAGGGTTTTTTTTTGTTTTTTTTTGGGTCCTCCTCCTCTGACTGGTCAGCTTTCTTTGGCCAGGTTTTAATATCCCTAACTTTAGAGAAGTCTTAAAATAGTTGCCAGTTGCTGAGTCTTTAAATCACCCAAACGTGGTATTCCCTGCCTTGACAATCCCTTCCCTGGGTTACCGTTCAAGCAATTGGGGAAGAAATGATAAGCAAGTATGGACACTATGTCTGGGAATAAAATAAAAGAAAAGAGACACTATTTCCTGAGATCTGTTATTCCCAACCTTCCCTTTGCCACAGTAGTCTGTACCTTACCTCCCAACCTGGATCTTTCAGAGCCATAGTGGCCACCTCTTGAGATGATGTTCAGAAGCAGAGGCAGCCCAGCTGTGGATGTGCCCCTTGTGCCCATCACAGACCATGCCACTTGACCTTGCTGGGCAGTGCTTTGTTTTGTCCTACTCCCACTGTGAGCAACGAGAATAAGCGAGATGGATGCAGTTTGTTGAGGCCTTGAACCTCATCCACAGAGAAACATCCATTCATCTCAAAATGGAACAGCGCTTCAAACTGAACATATAGTACATTCCTCCTCATCTCATGACCTCTTTATTTTATCCTAGAGTACACATGAATAAAACCCTGAGTTCAGTTTTGCAATTGCTTAAGAATACAAATCACTACTTATCCACTCAGATTCACATCCACCTCTTGATTTGTTCCTAGGAAACTGTAGTGTGGCAGGTTCTTAGCAATGCAGAACTTACAAAGGAAACACCAGTCTTAGCACTTTGTTCCTTTTCCAGTGTAAAAAACAGAGGCAAGACCTAGTTTTCATATTCAGTCTTGGTTCTTTTTGTTCTGTGAATTTAAGACATGTAACTACTTATGCATGCAATTTCCTCTTAATTTATGTATTTCACAACTTATCATTACAATGTATTTTTAGCATAGTAATACATTATGCTTTGCTCAAATCCACAGATCCCCAAACTTCCTCTCTAAGAGGGTGAAAAGCAATAAAGTTTCTGTTTTTATTGTTTGTAAATTATATTATCTTCAGAAATTTACCAGAATAATTTTTTGCTTTGTTGTTTTCCAGTTTTTGATCACACATGTATATTTTGTACATGCCTGGTGCAAATGTAGAATGTAGAAACGTAGAAAAAATGTAGAATGAGATATTATCATTCTTATGATACAATAGATACCTGTTGGGAGGTACATTTCTAGTTCCTTACTCACAACTGAGTGCTGATTTGCATATCACTCTACCACCTATTGAAATCCAAATGACCACCAATAGGAAGAAAAATGTTTGTATGACCTGCAGGAAGTCTCAACAAAATCACTTCACAGTAACTTACTCTTTCCACTAATTAAAGGTGCTAAAATGTACTCCAATGCAGAAATAGTGCCTTGATTAGATTTTTATAAAAACAACAACAACAAAACACAAACAAACTCTCCAACTGCACAATCCCTATTTAGCTGAATAAGTCTCCCAGCCTATAATTATTAGACACCGTTTGATAATAATGCCAGTCTTTCCTCCTCCTTTTCTGGTGATTTTCAAAGAGCCCTCATCCTCCCTACAGCTGCTAACAATGTGAAATGGAAAGATGAAGTGGTGGCCTTTCAATGGATGTCACTGATTGGGAGGAGAAAGAGATATGGAAATTTACATTCTGATGAATTCTTCAGGGAATGTCTTACAGAAAATCAAAGCAGCAGAAATCATAAAGGGGGACATCCCTCGGTGATGAAAACCTCAGGCAGCAAAGCTCCTTAGAGAGAATAAGACTTGTCATAAGTCCCTTTCACACTCTTGTTATGGTCCCCAAGGATTCAGACACTCTCCCAGAAGACTTCTTTGGATAGTTATGATTGCAAAAGAAAGCTTATGGACTCATTATTTATAGAGAGGACTTCAGTTTTAACTACTCAGGTATATTCTTTTCTTAAAAATAAAAGGACTAAGTGTTATTTTTGAAGGTACAACCCCGCTTGTAGAGGTATCAGCTGCACATCTATTGTGGGACTTTACTGTGTATATAGAGGAAGAAAACTTTAGCAGGACTGTAATCAAAATTCCTGATTCTGCCAATGAAATGCTGGGTGGAGCACTCAGTTTGCTCTTCTGCAATATGTTGATTTGGAAGCTTGGTGTATTCAAGAGTGTGAGTACCAACGCAGATGTGACATTTCCCAAAGGTGACGAGTAGTTTTATTTATAGTTGCAAAATGCATTCAGGTAAAAAGACATTCTAAAAATGTAAAGCATAACAATGCTATTTACCTTATAGGGTTCCCCGAAGAGGTTAAAACCTGAAGCAAAGAGATCTTCATCTTGCTGGACTTCTTGGTTTCTTCTCTCCCATTCTTTCCGCTTAAGTGCACTCCGGTCTTGCTCATAGTGACTGAGGAAGAGAAAGACAAAAAGACGGTATATTATTTTCCCCATCATTTAGTTACATGATCATTACTATCAGTAAGAACAGCAAAACCTTAGCAACTATGTAGCTCCTGAGGATAATTCTGAAAGAAAGAAAGAAAAAGCCACTACATAATTTTCCTTAATGTAAATTTGGAGTCATAATACTATATGAAATTGGGTAATAGGAACTATTCAGTACACTTCCAAAATGAAAACAGACAGAATGTATTTCTTCAAATTAACGGAATGTTATGCACAAGAATAATACAAATTTTGACACATTCGTATGAACAGTCTGCAGAATATATGAACATACACACATACATAAACATGTGCATGTGCACCTACGGAGACCGTCTTTGTGCAAAGAAAGAAAAAGTGAAGTCAAGGAAGCACTGCAATGTCTTCAAATCCAACTAACTGTGTAACATTTGTCTCTATCCATCCCAACGCTCTAGTTCAGCCTTGTGTGATTTCGACCACCTAATTTTGTCGCATGCACTCGTTAAAATTTATGTAAGGCTTCACTGTGAGTGTTAAGGGTGTTTTAAAAAGGGTTTCTCTAGGCGTCTCCAAGAAGAGACTTTAGGGAAGTTGATTCTAGCAGCAGAGAGTCCTACACCCAAACAAACAAACAGGAAAGGATCTATCGCCTCAGCACAGCAATGGTGAGTGGCACTTATCTGTACGTCAGCTTACTCTGTGCACCTGCCAGACCTAGCTGACAAGCTGTGAGATCACACTCACTTCTCCCCTGAATAGCACTGAAGTACTTTGGTCTCTTAGCTTTGCAAACTACCTCCTGCTCCTCTGAGGGAAAAGATATAATTAAAACCCTGAAGGGGAGGGGAGGGCAGGAAAGAAAAGAGGAAAGGAAGAGATGCATGCTTCAACTTGCACTGACAACCCCTCACGTGACAAGCATTAAGGGACACTTCTGTGCTTTCAACCCATATTTGATTTGTTATGAGGCTTTTGGCTCTACTTTGTGTCAGTTAATTAGCTACCAAATTCCAGATGACAATTTGAATAGCAGGTTTAGTACATGCACCAATGTCATCTGCTGTAAGCAATACCTCCCTGACAGACTCTGGACATGCACACGCACACGCCCATGCCCGCCCCGTATGTACAGATGCATACATACAGATGGACATATTACATATGTAACAAAGAACATTTAATTCTCCTGTCTCTGGTGAGAATGAATTAAACCTCTATAGAGCTCCACTGCACTTGGAAGATAACCAAATTTCTACAACTTTTGCCTTTTTAGCTCAGCATGATGTTGTATTGAAAGCTTCACACCGAGAGATATAATGAGGAATGAACTGCACAGTGATGAGGCTTTAACAGTGTATAAAGTCACTGATTTCTGAGTGAAACCACAATTACTAATTTGAAGCACCAGCTAATTAAAACCACAGCTATGTATTTAGCCTCTTGTTATACCTACTGCAGTTTATAATTATGAGGACCTCTTTATCTACTCAATTAAAGTTCTTATGATTCAGGCAGGTTGTGTTTGAACCTGCAAGCCCTGCAGAGAGCACAGGAAAGCATATGTCTGTTTCCTGATGACTCCCTGTATCGTTACACTCACACGCTTGTTTTTGTACAGGGAGGGAAAGAAAAAAGCCCAGACAAATGCCGCAGTGAAATCCTTAAATCAAAAATATGAATTAATAACCGGTATAAGCAACTCAAGATCACTCAGGTTTGAATTGCATAACGCTCAAGTATGGCTCAGAAACAACGCAAAGCCACCTCCACAGGCTGAGCTGAATGATTGCCATCCACCTTTTCCTTCCACGAGTGAGAAGTCTGTGACGATGCCACATAACGCCCCGACGTGGTGACATCGCTGCCTCACATCCACGGAGCTCACCACCACCAAGCTCCAGAACATTCCTGCAATCATTCGTGGTGTTTTTGCAACAGCTAATAGTGCTATTTACTGGTTTCCTGAGAGGGAGCAAAGTGAAATTGTAACCACCGGTCACTTTACTACAGTACCTGCTAAAAGGTAAAGAGGAGGACACGACTCTCTCTTCCTACCATGTCTCCGTATCAAGCCTGAAGTCCACAGGTATGGGAGTAAGGGAACAAAAATCTCATGGGAGATCTTCCCAGTGACTTCTTTGGCAGCCTCGCCTATAGATGGTGCAATTCTTGCACAAAGAGCAGGTCATGAAGTGAGGAGCCCAGTCTCACCTGCAGCAGTCACTCAAGCTGGTGGATCTACTGAAAGCAGGGTATTAGAGCCTTCACGAGTAATCTTTTCTTACGGGAACAGGCGCATCCCAGGCACTGCCACTTCAGAAAGAATTATTCATGAAAATTAGAGCTGCATTTTACAGCCTTACAACGGCAACCCAGTCCCAGCATTTCCAGATGAAATCCTGCACCCACTCAGATCAGACTGAACACGGATCACAGAATCACGGATCACAGGCTTCAGCACAGAGCAGATCTCATCTTTCATGTGAGGCTTCAGCACTTTAAATACAAGCTGGCTCTGGTCTCAAGCATGCAGAGTATTTAGGGAACCAAGTGGAGGCCTTATGCCACGTCTTAACTGAGAAAAAGCAGCAAAGGCTTTAAGACTTTCCATACAAGTTTTGTGACACATTACAAAACCACTAATTCAAAAACGAGAAAGCAGTGGTAATTCAAAATGGTACAATCGCTTTAAAAGGCATTATATTAAACTAAGACAGTATTGACAACTTTAACAGGAAAGGTTAAAAAACACATATACACACACACAAAAAAAAAAAACCACCACAGTATTTTCTAACACAATATACTTAGGTATCTCTCAGTGCACATCTTTCTGAAAGACAGATTCTCCATGCGCCCAAGAGACAAGCACAAAGGGGCATCTCATGCCCCAGACCCCAACAACATTTGCAGACTATCAAACTGAGCATCCATATTACCACAGAAGCAAAACCCTAAGTGAATTGCTGCCTCTAAATCAATCCAAATCTTTCTCATAAACTGTCTTTTGAGAAAAAAAAATAATAAAAAAATGAAGGTTTGTTTCAAACTTTCAACTCCCACAGTTACCCCACAGCCCTAAGTGTACAAAGACTACAAAAAATCAAGTGGTTGCTCATCCTGTCAGGTCAATTGCTTGGTTTATTTCTCTGCAAATGCGTTTGTGCTATGCAAAAGCTTGACATGGCACTGATTGTGGCTGTGGAAAGTCAAATATGATAAAATCATACACAGATTAGGATAACTTTTTTAGGTTCCTTGTGATCCAAAGAGAAATGCTGATTAGATCACAAGGTTGCAGAGCACTGAGAACCTAGTGGGATGTTCTCCAGAAACTCTTAATGCAGCCAGAAGGCAATCTCTGGGACTCGTGTTTAATATAAAGCCTAACTAATGTTCTGAGAAATACAAATATGTGATTAGTGGTGAAGGTGTCAGTGAAACTGTAGTCAGATACCACGAGGAACAGCAGAGTTCAGGCTGTCTCATTAGTATGAGAAATACTTCATGACTCCTCTAACGCCAGAAGAGTAGGAAATCACAAATACACAGTTTTGTAAACATTTAAAAAAGAGATTTAGAAGGAAACAGCTGGAGGCTGTGATACTCATTGTATCTGAGAGGGCCAGTTCCCTAGATACAGCTATTAGGTAACAACGCAGTTTAAATACATGAGCTTTATTGTTTTGTTACCACTTATTAGATTAATAATTGAATTAGAATGGGGAAGCCCGTACATAAATCTGAGAAGACCAGGAATGGTGAGCAATAAGAATGCAACAAAGTACATGAGACCACTGCTCTAAAAATTACCTGTGTGCTGGGTATGGCAGAAAGAATGGGAACAGTAACATTATCGCTCTGCTTTAACATCAACACGAGCTGCAAATGCATTTCAAATAAAGGCGTACTTAATCCTTTAAAATCAGACCAGCATACGTTCATTTGTCATTTTTCTCAGCAACAGACACCCTCCGGGAGGGCGGTGAGCCGATGTGCTGTGACAGGCCAGGTGCTCAGCCCGGTGTACCCACAGCGCCAGCGAGGCCCAGGGAGCTGCACCCTTCGGCCCACGATGGTGACAGGGACGTGGGCGACAGGCAGAGGTGGGGAGAGTCTGGCTGGTGAGGAAGGAGGCTGCAGCAAGTGCTTGTCTTTTGCCATAGGTTTTGGACTGGAAGCTAAAAATGGATCCGATTATAAGAGATGGAAGTCAGACATGCACGGTCAAAAAGAGATCTGGAAGTAGAATAAAAATTTGGGCACTGGAAAGGACAGTGCAAGCATCTGCAAGGAAAGTAAGGAGATGCGGTGCAAATGATCTGGAGGTAAAAGAAAAAAAAAAAAAAGAAACAAACAAAAACATTTAGGACATTGCAAAAGAGCTAGAGGTTAAGGGAAGCATTAAAAAGAAAGACAAAGAAGTAAGATGAACAGCTAAAGGCTGAGACCTGGCATTTGGGGTTTGTCTTCAAAGATGCAGTAACTAAAGCCACAAGGTAATCTCCCAAAGCGTGGAAGACTAGGAAAGGCAGACAAGCCTGACAGAGAGGAGAACGCAGAAGAAAGAAGTCAGACCAGACAAGTTTGAAGGAATAGTCACTGTGACATGAAAAAAAATAAAAAATAAAAAAAAAGCAGAAGAGAATGATCAAATATCTAATGTTGCAGAAAAATCATGAATGAGAACAGAACACTGCTCTGTTGATTCAGACAAAACAACAAAAGTGCAATAGGGAAAGAATCAATAAAAAGCTGGAGCAGAGAGGCTTTATAGTAGTGACAGACTACATGCTGGAGGATAAATGCATAACGTTAGAGGAAAAACAGCATTTATCCACAAGTTAGGGAAGTAGTTTCTTTAAATATTGAAAGCAGCAATGTCTGAATTCACAAAAATGCACACTGATCAAATCAAATATTCTCCTGTAATAGTGCTCTCCCCTCTGCCTTAAAATATCAGGTTAGCCTAAATGATGAAAGAAGCTCTCAAACTGAAATGTTTGTCATTTGTGGAAACAAGAAATAAACAAAAGCTTCTAAACTAAGACACGGTGAATATAAAATGGAATAAATTTAAGAACTGAAAGTCCCTTCCCAAGGTTATTTCTTCACAGTTCTGACTCTTGGACAGAATTGTTCTCTGCCACAAGTGCTCTGGAGGTTGGTGAGATAAAGCCAGAAACTGGACTTCCTCAAATATTCATATGCCTGAGCAAGGCATTAAACAGCCCAGCTGAAAAATCGCTCGTGAACATTTTTGATTTATGTGAGAAATCCAGCTCAGGTCAATGAGAATATTCCCATGCTTAAAATACGCGCTTGGCTGCTTTTCCACACCAGGGCAATTCTTTTTCAATGTGAGTAAAAATGTAAGGCAAAAAGCAGTCTCACCTGATAGCCCAGCAAGGTGAAAGTCTACCTCTAGCAAACACATTACAGTAGCAATTCCCCTCTACATTAGTCCAGATTTATCTCAACATTACTCCATTGATTTCATGTAAAACCAGAGTACCACAAGATCGTACAAAGGAAAGAGAACAGGTTTCTGAGTGTATTCAGATTCTCCCAGTATACTCTGTGGTATTTCATCATTCCAAATGAAAAAATCTGCCCGAGGTCTTAAATTTTATTACAATTCTTAAAATATATTTAGTAAACGAGGGGAATTTCAAAACCTGATCTTTAAGCAAAAATATGGTTAACTTACCACATCTTCCCTGCCCATCTGAAGGCTTTGTTTCGCTTAGCGATAAATGTCATGAGCAGTACCCACTTAAAATGGCAAAATTCTTCTTCATCTGTTTAGTGGCACTGCTCTTGCATCTTTGTCCTGGCAATTTTACTACTTAACAGAGACCAATCAGGCCACCATAGAATAGCTTTACACTTCTCTCAATCTTTCTTATTTAACGTTTGCTTTAATGTTGTGTTCTTCTTCATTGCATGAATAGTTACTCTAAGTATCTAATGCTGAACGTATCTATCATCATACTTCAAGATAAATGATTTATTTTAAAATACAGAATATTCTGTCTTTGATGTTCAACAGTTCTGTATAGAAACACTTGAGATGGTCACTGGTTATCTATCCACATGAGCTAAATCTTCTAACAATTTGCATTAAAAACAATGCCATTCCCATAGCCCGTTAGATAAAGAATACAGAAGATTAAAGCCTCCGAACAAAATAACACCCAAGAGACCCCTAGGCAATTTATGGAAATTTAAACTAGGAGGCTAAGGGTTTGGCTTATATTTGTCACATTCTTCATTCTTTTTAGCTATTTTTCCCCCTAAGTATCTAGAAAATGTTATTGTCACTCAATTTCTCCTCTTTTTGGCATTATACATCCCCAAACCTTTCCTTAACATGAATTTGGAAGGAACAATTCTGGGGGAATGGATGGCAGAGATAAGTTCCTGAATAGTAAGCGTATAAAGAACAGATGAGGTTTCAAAGGGGAGCATTTATTGTTTCCTGTATCATAGCACATTGTCTTTCGATATGATTAGTTATCAGTCTGAGTTATCAAAAACTGGGATGAAATAAAGCGCTTACGCAGTTATGCTTCATTGATGTCAGCTAGGGGAGCATGAAAATCTCCATGAAGTTGGGTAATTGATGTGTAAATCAGAGCTCAATCACTCTGTAATAGAAATGGTCCCACTGAAAGTATGGTTGTTGAACAGTATTGCAGAGGGGTGGGAAAGAAAAAGAGAAACAGAATCAAGATAAGACTTATTTATTAAAAATGATAATAAGTGGCAATTTACACAATTTTCTCTTCGAGAGAGAAGCGCTGTCAGATACATTTACATGCAAGCTGCAGACCACTGTGTTTGGATATTCTTATTCGGCAATAATTAACTGTTTCTGTTTTATTAAAATGCTCGGGGACACTGTTAGGGATATTTAAAAAGCAAATTAAATGAACATGTTCATGCTTTGAAAGGCTACACGTGTAAACGACATCAGTGATTGTAATTTGGTTAACAATGTGTGTTCAAGGTATGTTTTGGAGTTCTATTACAGTCCTCTTGTCAGTTCAGATTTGTACTAAGGGAAACAAAAGCAAAACTGAAGGAAAAGAGAAAAAAGGAATCTGAAGAGAAAAATGGCTATAATATAAACACAACTCCAAAAGGACATTAAAAGACAAACAGTCATTATAGAACATCAATCACATAAAATAGCTTTGCAACATACTATATTTCTAAGAGTAAATACCCGATATGTAAATATCTAGTTAGGATTTTTTTTTTTTTTGTATTTTTTTATTGTTGTTTTTGTTGTTAGCTTGTTTGTTGTTTAATAAATGAATGAACACTAAGGTATTCTTACCAGCTTAGCAAAAAACACCTCGAATCCACTATGTTAGTCATGGTTTACTCTAAACTGCTAATAAACTATAGCAAACTCACATAAAGGTGAGATTTATGACTATTTTTGGCACCAAATGAATTATATTCAGGACACTGGACCTGTATCAGGAAGCTCTATTAGATGGGTAATGTCCTGTGACTGTAAGGGGACTCTGATAGCTTGTAGTAGGGGGGTTGGACAGGGAAGGAGGTTCCACCTGAATTCTGAATTTCACTTCATTGCACTCAAGAGTTTAACAGAATATGGCGGTCATTTTTACACCTCCCCCCACACTCCCCTTTTTTTAAGGTTCTGTTGATTGTTTCTGGTATTTGAAGTTTCTTCAAAATTCACTGATGGCAATGAAGCCATTAGGCATTTGCCAAAGTATATGCTGTAATTCAAAAACATTTCAAAGCACATCTCCTAACAGCTTCCTAGCTGCCACCATGCTTCTACATTGTTTTTCGTATTAATCTGTTACTGATAAAAACAGATTTGTTTAGTTGCATGCTGTGCGTTATTCTTTATACACATCAACAGTAAATGTGGCACGGTACTATTACATGGAGTACATGTATTACACCAAAGAAATAACAATAATTTGATGCAATTAAAGATCTTTCAACAAAGCCATTTACTGTCTGTTTTTCCTTTGGTTGGATACCTCAAATTGTTAATTAAAAATGTGCTACTAAGTTTCTTCTGGTTATACATGCACCATTTTCAAAGAATAAAATACATTTTAATATATGGAAATAGAAAGTCCATATTGTGTGGTTGATTATCACCTAACGTATACAGGCTGCACCCCTTACATCTGCACTGAAAAACATTTGGAACGCTACTTTTGTCTTTATCTCCATTTTATAACTAAAATTTTTCTTTAATATTGCTACTTAAAACTTTTCTAGGTACCTGTAGGATGTATCCTTACAAATTGGGTCCTTATATTTTCCAAGTATTTTCCTGAAATGTTGGCAATGATATGCAGTAGACAGCCAGCAGAAATAAATCTAACCTTTTAAAAATGTTACAAAACAATCATTGATTAACACATCCTTTTGGAGACAGATGAATCAGCAGACTCAAATGCTTGAGTATTTTATCACAGAAGTGCTTCCGTGCTACTCCTACAGCTCTAATAAATGCACTCATTTACTAACAGGCACCTCTGCTCCCTTGAGCATTTTCACATGCTGTGCAGCTCTTTAACCACATGTTCTTAAAACTTAACGTGTGCTGAAGAATACCACCACAGGAAAATTAAAAATTCAGGAGGATGACTATTTCATTCATCAATTTTAGATTGAAGGAGAAGTGCACGCAGGCCTTTGTTTATAGCGCATGCATACAGACTGATTCAGAGACCCCAATACACAGGCAAGTAGTGCTGTAAGCCTAATATAATTTAATTTATTGTTATTTAGGACTCTGGCTAGAGAAATTATTTTCTAATAAATTATTCTTCTCTCAGCTGAAACCCCATATAATTGCCTCCATTTGTTGTAGTAATATCTACTGGAAAGGAAGAGATGGTCAAATAAATTCAAGGTGCTCTCATTTCAAATTCAAGTAAACATGCATTTCAGTGCCGTCATCAATATATTGCCTATCTCAGACACTAGCAAAACGCAGGAGACACAATGAATTTGTGGCTTCCCGAGACTTACTGGTCATCAGCTTGGAAAGAACCTTGACTATTCAAATCCCAAACTTCAAGCCTTCTTCCACTACACCTTAAAATGCCTCACAGCAATAAGGTGCCTGTTATACACAGCTTCAGAAAGTATAATGTTTTGCAGATATTTTTTCCTAAATAGACACAGAGTCAGCAGATCAATGGATTACCACTATCTTTGGCTTCTAGTGAGGAAGATAATCTATAACAAATACCGCTCATGTCTTAGCACACAATGTTTATTTCTCATTAATAAACCAAGTATAAAGTATGACAAAATAATTTAACCAAAGCAGCACAAAGTTCGCCAGCAGTGCTGAGGTTTACATCCTCTCTAAGGGCACAGTTCAACTTCAGCTGATGCTACTGGCAATTTTCCCAGTGATTTCAATGACGGCTGGATGGGACCTAGCCTTTTAATAATGACAAAGAAGCCAGGTCTTTTAACACTGCCAGTTCTAAGCAACAGCAACTTTTTCGTACAAACTAGCTATATTCCACATGCTAACAGAAGTTCTTTATCCACTGCCAAAAGTTTAAAAACACGTTTGAAATTTGCCCTTGGATTTGAAAGCTAAAAATGATCACTTAAAAAAATGTAAAATAATTTCTTCAGGTAGGGCAAAATCATAACATAATCGTATTTAAACTGACCAAATCTACAACCTCATGTCTGAAATCTGATTCCTTTTTAAGGTGGGTGTGATACAAATGATTATCCAAGTACTGTAATTTCCAGAGCCAAACAGAAACTGTTTCCCCAATTATGTACTTGAAATTTCACATGTATTATTTACATGTATAAATGATTTCATGAATGACAGGAACACCACTACAAAGAAAACATGGCCATTTAGGGCCAAATTCCCAGAACAAAGTAAGACCAAAGCTCTAACCCATTCTGCCTCTTACAATGGCCAACAGCAATGCCTAGCAAACCACCTAGGAACAGAGCAGAGCATTCCCCCAAAATATCACCTCTGCCTTGAGAAATTTTTGACACCCATAGCTAAATGTTAAGCACAAAGGATCTGATATCTTTGTATTAACATCCTTAACGCTTTCAAACAGAATATCCTGTTGCAAGGAGTTTCACAGCTCATCCAAAAATTATCACTTTATCTCAAACTAAGTTCACCATTCATACAGGTCCAAAAACCTGATTGATTTAACAATGTTTGCATTTTATCGGATATGTGAGAAGGGAATTCACATTTGTATTTTGGGGCATCTACATTTATTACAAGCAGGTGGACAGGAAGCTCTGGTTCTCTTCAGTCTGCAGAGAATCTCAGACGCGTATCCCACGACACTAACTATATCTTGCATTTTCAAGACCAGACACATGGATTACTGCATCCTGAATAGCAGTTATTTACACTACAAACCCTTTATAAGTACTTTTGTCCCTGCTGCTGTCAATCAGCAAATAAATAATGCTATTTATTTTCATTACATGAAGACAACATGTTATTTAATAAAAGTGCATCCTCTTTGAATTCCTTACCATCAACCATTTGTCTAATAGAAACATACTGTGTGACTTGCAAATATTAAAATGCAATGTTAGTGAGTCATATCCATTGGAGGTTGGCCAGCTCCAGCACATTTCAGTATTTAATAATAAAAAAGTCTAGTGTAAAAATATGTAAACTAGCTTCCATCCTGCTTTAATACTCACTTAACATGAGAAGAAAGTGAATGCGATTTTGTTTAAATATTAAACATTACATTTCTTCTTTTGATTATTAAAGTATTATTAAAGCTAAATGAAAATGTGTTTGCAGCCTCCTTCCTCTGATGTCTTAAAGGCCATCGTTACCATAATATTTTGTCCCTCTAGCTGGCTTCTTTGGGGGATCTCAAAGCTCTTTAGAAATCAGCACAAGTCATGCCCGACTATGCCTGTGGGAAGGAGTAACTACTGATTTCAAGCAAAACAACTGAGGGAATGAAAGTTCAAGTAAGTTGACTAAGGTCATTCAAGAAGCAAGAGACAGCTGTGGGAATTAAACTGAGGCGTCCTGACTCCCAGACATCAAACTTCACCATGAGACCAGCTGTAACTTGCAACCATTCATCCACCACTAAATTCCGAGATGACAACCATCGAGTTGAATTTTAAGTATAACTAACAACACCATCCAGCAAGAAGGAATTATCTTTATGTGCGTTTCCAGAACATTGGGTCATACGCAGTGAGACAGGTTTTCTCCTGCTGAATGTCACTGGGAGAGGTAGGCAAGGATGTTCTTATTGCATTTGCTGCAAGGAGGGAGCGTATCAAATGATTTAATTTTGTGTAGTGCCCCACTTACTTTGAAAAACTGATACTGCACAGGGCATAATGACATTAGGTGATTAAAGTACAACAGCACTCAGCTTGCCAGCTTCCTTTTATACCAAGTACCCACAAGTGCTACTGCAGCAGGCTTGAATCTGGAAAAGCCGGGCCTGCAGAGGCAACTGGGGCCCAGGAATGTGAAACACGGACCTCCTCCTCCTCCTCTCACCCGGAGCCTCCACCTGTACAGGCACCAGAAATAAGCTCAACAGGGCCATTGGAAGAGCATCCCTTTCTCCTCACCTCTCAGCCCCAAATATTATGTGACTTTCATGCATCACATCTGTGCTCTCCTGACCCCAAAAGCAAACGGCTGATGAGTTAAGGTGTGTTGACAGTAAAGTGACATGATACAATCATAAAAGTGTGATGCACTTTCACTTTTCAGCTGGTATTGCATCGAAAATAACTAGCATCTAGCACTGCTCATTATGCCAAATGTATTAAAGCCTCAGTATCCATGGTAGGAAATGTGTGTTTTGTCACACACGCTCTTTAATGTGACAGAAATATAAATTCATGTTTTCTTTCATACAAATACCTAATGGGGTTTGAATAAAATAAAATCTGCACATTGCCATGTGGAAATTAATTTTAAAGAACTGTTTATCAATTTAATTCCACTGATAGTAACAGACAGATTTATGAGGCAATTAACTAAATATTTGTTTTTTCACGTTTCAATTCATTATAGTAAATTAACAATTTTCCACTTGAAAGTCTTGCATTGCTACACTGAAAGCCTAAAAAATGTGTATATTACTGTCGGTCTAGGAAGGATTCTCTGAGTTTTAGAACACGGATTATTCTCCTCACATTAACTTAACATACTGTATGTAATTCAAAAAAAAAAAAAAAAGGAGAAAAACCACCACATTTCAGTATTACCCACAGAACCTGTCATTCTTTAAATGTCAGTTTCAAGCAACTAGACATAAATAAAGAATAATTACAGCTCTAAAACCAATGTAACATCTGTTCAAGCAAACAATCCTGCAGAGCTGATTTTATGGCCACGTAACACCCACCTATGGTTCAGACAAGCCTAAGAGAGAAAACCGAGGGCCTGGACAGACCTGGCCTGGCCTTCTGCGGCCTCCCAAGGCCAGACGTGCCCCTCACAGCATGCCCTACCAGAGCTGATGGCAGGAGCAAACCAAAATAAAGCTGACACGAAGTACCACGTGCTAACAGCCTCCACAGCAGCCCACGCACCATTCACAACGATGCCCGTGACTCCACATGTAAAGCCACGTCTACCTGCACTGATTTTGATGACTTAAACCATTTAATTCGTGATTTCAGCTCCAAGGAGGTCATCTGGTCGTGGCCATGTGCATCTCCTCACATTCACAGGCCAGGTACGAAACACATTAAGCAGCAGTCAAAAGACAGAGCTACAGTTTTATGTTCTTTTAACGCGTATTGTACCAAATTAACAGCAGGAGGAGTATATTCTATAAATACAAAAGCTGCTGCTTACATGCCTCCTTGGATTCTTCCCTCCTGACTGCTGGTGTTTTGCTGCCTGCCCTCTGCCCGTGCTTGCCGAGCTATCGCACCTCTGCCCGCTCAGCTCACCAAGGGTGAGCCCACCTGAGGGAACCCTGCCAACTACATTCCTCGGTTCTGCACAGATCCCGAGTATTTTCTTCAATAAAATGGAATTTGCCTGCTCTAAAAATTCACTGGATTTAAAAATTCAATGTATTGCAGCACAATCACATCAGAATATTAGTCTAAATAGGTTTTGTAGCAAGATTGGATTTAGAAGATTTACCGTTTCATGGGACCACGTCTCATAATACATAAAGAAATCCTCAGGAAAGGCAAGATAGGACTGCCCACCTCACTGAGTAATGAAAACCTGTGGTGCACTGGATAAATCACTTTCCCCGTTGCTAATATTTACAAATTTGATAACAATGACAGGGAACAAAGGATCTCCTGACAGCTATTAATTATTTCAGAACAATGCGCAAATACTAGTTAAGTGGGTAATTGCCATTATCAATGTGCATTACAAATTGAGAAACTGAGGCACGAGGAGATAAATGACTTACTCACAGACACAAGATGAATTAGTGGCAGCAGTGGGAGCGGAGCCACTTCCCACTGCCCTGGTTTAGTCCCCTTACCTCCTACCACTACGGCCACCACCAGAAAAGACTTCAATTTTAGCACTCAGGAGGCTAATAATTATCAAATGAATACTAACTAATATTAAAGTACTCCAGCTGGCTAGTAGAAAGGCTTTAATTCTTGATAAATGCTCCATACATTAATATTTATCAAGTTGTTAAGCATTGTCCAGAATATCGTCTTATCAATCCACCAAGTTCAAACAAATTAAATATAAGCACAGTATCTGAGCACCATTAAAAATGCAGGCAGCAAATGTTACTGTTCTTTATCCTTTTTTGCTTAAAAAATATATATATATATAAGTAAATCAGTGACCTCTGTACAGGGCATTTTCTGAAGACTAATGATGGGCTGGGATAAATGGCCCTCACTTCTACTATGGGTTATCAACTCCTCCCATCCGATCATTAATTCCCTAGGAAATGCCTTTTGCTTCAATAGCTTTTGCTTAAATAGATCACTAGTGAGAGGGGAAAAAAAAATCATGCCACTAGAAATGAACTCCTGTAGAAGCTGAGTTGCCTATGCCATAATCTGCACATAAAGACTTCACAGGTGACTTGTAAAGGCCTTTTTAATTGTATTTTCGACTCCTCCTTTTTTTTTTTTTTCCCACTTGGTACAACAATAAAGGCAGCCAGTGGGCAAAATTTTTGATGCTCCCTATACACGCTTACACAGGATGTTTGGAAAGGTCTTCAAGATGCTTTCTGTGAGCTCTCATACATTAAGAAGTGCACGATCCTGTGCCTTAATTAAGAGCTTCTTTTTAACAGTGTGAATTTCTGATGCATGAAACAGCATTAGGGCCCTGTTTTATCTGGAGGGGAAGGGAGCAACAGGAGGGAAGCAGAAAACAAGCTTTCAGCCCCTACTTAAATAGCAACAAAAAAAAAACTCAAAACCCTAAAAGAGCATATGACCAACTCCTTATTTTGTTTGCAAGACACGTTTAATATCAGGATGCTGGGGAGAGGCCCTGCATCACTCAAGTTTCATTATCATTACAAAATATAGCAGAATGCCTTCACTCAGAAGTTTATTATCATAAATAATTAAAACAAAACTATCCTTATGGTATGAAATAAATGAACAAAGTACATTATAGGATGCATTTGTTCTGGGTTTTATTGCTGTTTCCTGGCTCCCTACATCAGAAAATTCTGGAATTTGCAATCACTCTCCTGATCATTAATCTGAATCAGGAAAATTTTACTGCAGCTGGCTCAAATGACTTTTTCTTTCTGAACCAAAAAAAAAAAAAAGCCCAAACAAACAAACGGAAAAAAAGGACTGTATATACCCTTTACTAATTACATACACAACACATATTTCCGTGATAAATCCAGTATGTGATACGCAAAATGGTTTAAAAAAAAATCAAAATACAATATTGGTTTCTAAGAAATAAAAAGGAGAAGAAAATTCTAGCCCTAAAATTAAAGATGGTCTGATTTGTAATTACAAGAACATGCTAAGGTACAGATGAAACGATTAAATCTCTGCAGTACCGATGCTAACAGAATATTGTTCTCATAAGCTTGCAAGTGTTGGGCACACTCAAGTTCTTTGAAGTTTTGCTTTGTTCCTTTGACTTATTTTATGCAGGTCAAAGATCAGCATCGCTGCGCATATCTGTCACTGGCGGATAATAACGCTACAACTCAGTTTGGAAGCAGGCTAGGCTGGCATGTTAAACTAGCAACAGACACATCAATCTTACTATTCCTGAAGACCGTGCAGTTCAGCGCCTGGAGGTTCGAACTCAGAACTAATGATAGTTACTAGTTTCTGCATCTTGATGCACCAGGTTAGGTCTCTTTTCTTTTGAGCAGCCTGTCCCCATGGACGAGCAAAACATGCCAGGAAAGCAAATTATCCTGCTAAACCAGCGCACGCTGACAGAACCCCATTGGAGAGCAGCAGGATTGTGGGGAAGCATGCAGAGACCTATGACAGCAAAAAGAGCTTTCCAGGGAAAAGACCAGGCAAACAGAACAGTCATCAGAAGTTGGGTAATAATCATAATTTGTGAGAAATAGAAAGACTGTTATTATTGGTGCAGTAGCGTATAATGTGAGATACTACAGCATACCTATTGTCAGCTAAGTAACTGATAAGCACCTAAAATAGGCAGGTCAGGATATAATGCCTCACTCATCAACTAGAGGGAAAATTTCTTATCTCTCTCTTGTCCCTGATAGACTGCTGTCGAACTGTTTTTGTTTTTACTTTAGAAACCAGTGTCCAACATGAATACTTAACACATTTACCTGCTAGTTCTGTGCGTACACCAAGTCCAGTTAAACAAATCCTAGGAGGAACGGTACCTGCTGAAACTCCAGGCTGTTTTACACTTACAAATAAATGAAACCACTGTACCTCTCTAACAAAAAGCTGCCATATTCCTGCCTTGAAATGGAAGTTGTCTGCTACACCAAAGAGAAGAAATCCATACATTAGCACAACGATGGCATTTCTTAGTGCCAAAAGCAAGGGGAAAAGGGGTGATGTTTACACTAAGCACTCATAACTTCAGTAGTCAACACGAGGCTCTGGTGTCAAACATCAAAGAGGATGTCTTCTCTGTTTTCTTTTGTTTTTGTTTTTGTTTTTTGTTAAACCGAGCAAGATTTCAGAGCAGGTATGTATGTGTAGATGTGTCTGCACTGCACCAGTTTCTTAAATGCCCCCAGCTTACACTTTTCACCACCTGAGCTACCAGTGGGGGAAATTTAAGAGAAACATATCATGTAAAAATGGTACATCTAAGTGCTTGAGAAACCCAGGAGGCAAATAGGTACCTTTTGTTTGAAACTGTCGCAGCATTTTAAAGCAAGGAGAGGAAAAGTGGCTCACAAATGAAGCAATGAGTGTAATGGGCTATAATTTTATCATACAACATGGAAATTGAAGCTGCAGACGCAGCGACAATATATTTGTTTCTAGTTCCACTGGGTCATCAGCTCTCTCAGAAGCCTAAAGGGAAGTACCTCAAGCCAGCACAGTTTCTATTCCTTCTATCCTAAGCACAGCTCGACAGTCTTTAGGAGCACCTTTCCCCCTTCACACACAACTAAATCCCTTCAAAAAGAACTGGAAGCTCTCTGCTGACCTCAGGGAACACTAAATGTGGCCTTGGTGCATACAAACAACGGCTTTACTTTGCAAACAGATAGGCAGCAGTTATCAAAATCGCATCCAAATAGGCAATGCAACACACAAATGTTTTTAAACATACACAGTCACATGTATGTATATGTGTGTGTGTATATATATAAAAATAACGGCACCTTCTTTACATAGATATTTCTACTAAATTGTTATTAAGAAACATATTAAGAAAAAAAATCTCTTCACCCTCAAAGCACTCATGTACTGCTATTCCCTTGGGAAACTCTGTTCAGAGAAGTACTCTAGGGAGCCAAGTACAGCTGTGCTACAATAAAGAAACCGTGTATGGTTTCATATTTGTAATAAAAAAATTTGCACTTAAAAATGCAGAACTGGTTAGAGAAAAAAGTTATTAATATATGTAGGATTTTTTTTTTATGGGAAACTGAACAGAGGCATCATCACCTACTCTATAGTCACAACACATCTCAAAATTGTTACTGGGGCTGGACAAATTAAAATTAAAAATAAATAAATAAAAACACTGAAATTATTACACTCAGTTTGATGTTCCGTAATACGATTGAACTCAGAACCAAACAAGCTGGTGGTCTGTAAGGGCACAAGAGGGAACACCCTACAGGAGTTTAAATCCCAATCCTAGCACAGGAGTTTCTCTTAATATCAAAGTAGCTTCTAAGGAAAGCAAATGAAGTACATTACCTCTGGTAATGGTAACCATTTACTCCTTGAAAAGCCTTGAGAGAGCTCTCACAAAGGGTAGCCTATGTTTTATTAAATCCTATTGCATACTTTTATTTTTAGGTCATATAACCTGAAGGACACAGGATTCACTTAAAGTTTTTAAAGCATTCCGATTTTATCAAGGATTAGTTGTTGTGATTCTTCAATAATTCAAGCTTCATCCTAACAATGCATTACATCTAAACGTGAGTAGTATTAAAGCAGAACGTATAAACAAAGTATTTCTATCAAGTCCCAAATGCTCAGCACAAACAAACCACTGGCAATACAATCAATATGAAGACCTTACTGAGAACTTTGATCACTCACGTTTGTTATTTATACCAAACAAACCTCAGAACAATAAGTCATTTAACTGTATGGCATAAGCATATAGTCACATCTGCATATAGGTATTTTGTTATTTAGGAAATGAGACAAATAGGGAGACAGACTTACAACTCACTGTTTTACAGTTGTATCAAATAATAAACTATGACTGCTTTGTGCCCTGAAGTGGGCCAGAAAGGCCACAATAATAGGTCAGCTCAGCTGTGCATACAGATGCTTTGCGATGAAGAGCTGGTAAGAAGCAGGAGATTAGCAAAACTGGATGCATTACATATATTTAAAATAACACACTCCAATATATTTTATTTTTAAATTTTCCTTAAGATAGGTAAAATCATGCAGTCATCAAGGTGCTTCTGTTGGGAACCACTCCTGCTCACTGTAATGTTTATTTTGGTATTAAACAAAGGACACAGAGAAACCTTACCCAGACACTGTTTACGGCCAGAGGTAGTGAGAGCTGACACAACAGGTCAACAATGGGATGTGTTCAGAAATAAATATGTGACGGAGGGACAGGGAGGAGAAAAAACTCTATGTTTAATCTGATTTTCTGCTAATGACTGAATAGACAAGTCTTTTGAGAGAAGCGGTGCTTGACAAAGGCATGAATTCCCCTACATCTGCTAGATGAAACAGGCTGGTTTGTTTTCCTTCGCTGTGATGTACCTCTCAGCCTTCTCAATGGGAGTGAATGATTCCTGATACTGAACTGCTCAGCCAAACAAAAGTAGGCCTCCCCTGCCTAGCTGGTTTATTCCCTACCTCCACTAACACTTGGAAGGGATTCAGAAAAGAGCTACAAGAGCGATTAGAGAGCCTGGAAAAACTTGCCTTACAAGGAGAGACTACAGCTCAGTCTATTGAGTTCATAAAGGAGAAGGTTAAGAGGCAACCTGATCACAGACTATGAATACTTACCCAGGGAAGAGATTTCTGAGAGCAGATGGGTATTTAATCTAGCACAAAAAGGCGTAACAAGATCCAGTGCTTGGAAGCTGATGCCAAATTCAAACTGGTTTATGCAGCATCAGTTTTCAATGACCAAATAATAACCATTTTAACAACTTAACTAGAAAACCAGTGCATTCACTGCCATTTGCAGTCTTTAAATGGGAAGTCTTTCTTGACAATATGCTACAGCACAGTGGGACAGGAGGTTTGGCACAGGCACTGCCAGAAAAGATGAAAAGCAAAGCCTCCTCCAGCCTTTCCCCTCTGCAGCCCCGCACGATGCACTGCTGAGTGAGCTGGACCTGCTCAAAAATGGCCTCTTCTGGGGCCAAAGCACGTGTCACAGGAACAGCACCAGGCTGCAAAACCAGAAGCTTCCAGCACGTATCCCAGTGAAATTCACGTCCTTGTGCGCAGAAAGATGCTGGAGTTTGCAGCTACAACACAGAGAGGTTTGGAAAGGATCTTCAGTGGAAAATACAAAACACAGCCTAACAGACACAGAAGACAAAGTGATGCACCTGAAACCATCACTGGTAGACAGTAAATTTATTCATGTTTGTTCTGAGCCACTGAAAAACACTGGGGCATTTTGCTGGCTCCCTCATGACAGCCCCTTCTGCAGAAGCAGCAGCTGCCCATCTGCACCTGAGCCACGGGGCAAGCACGTGATGCCTTGGGCAAAAGCTCTGCACGCCTCCAAATCTTCCCCAGTAAAGGCTGGACTGACTTGTTTCAGGCAGCAATGCAGGAGTTAAACATTACTGCGTTGCTGGGAAAAATACCATCGAACCAGTTTATGTCTTACTGTATTTCTTTTCCATTCAAACCGTATTATGCCGCATACCATTTCATCACTTCACAATGCCACAAACTACCTTTTAATGCAAAACAAAGCTTTTCAATGTAAAGCCCCATATCGTAATCCAGAAGAACTTTCCTTATCTATTTCGACAGCAAATCTTTAGTGGCAACCACATGTTATTGTGTTTTAGGGATTGAGACTTTTGTATGAACATGCTGATTGTCTCCTTGAGACACATATAATCAGCATTTTGTGCCAAGAAACACTTAAGCCAACAGAGACTTATACCACTCTGAAATGTTGTTGGAATTGAAAATGTATATTTTGGCTTTTTTCCTTAAGTCTGCTATAGCAGGAATTTCTTTTTTATTATTATTATTTATTTTAACTTCATTCTCTTCTCAAACTCTCAGAGACCAGGAAAAAGTCAAAACACATGTTCCAAAAGAAAGAAGCAATTCCAATAAAATAATTCATTCTGATACACCAGCGCTACCTAATACGGATATCCCTTGGAATAAGGACAACTGCCTCAAACTATTTGGTCCCTTTTCCCTCTCCACACGTGTGAGGAGCTGTGCCTGTACGCTGTCTACTCAGTAGCAGGCAGTTGTGAAAATGGAAAGAGTAAGCGTGTAGGCAACTCTGAATCTCACACACCAGAAAAACCCCACACGTGTCTAGTTGTGTGTTTCAGCAGTTGCACAATGTCAGTTTACTGCTCGGAGGAGTTGCAGGAGTAATGTACTCAGTATTCACAGAGCATCCTGTCACACTTGCTGCAACAGATATTTTTAACTCCCTTTTGCTCCATATGTAGAATGTGCAAATACACAAAAGAATGTCTTAATTGGTCCTGCTTTATATAAATGAATAATGGGCTAAATGGGTTGAAGTGAATACCATATTTATCTCTCCACTGAGGAAAGACATGATGATTCAGAAACAGTGAAGCCAAGAGGATTCAGAGCTTTACTCACAAGTGGAATATATATCTCCTGTCAATACATTATGTATTCCATCTCTACTACAGCCCCCTAAAGGCACAAATAGAAAAAGAGAGGCAAAATCTAAATGTTTCATTTCTGCTCAACATACATTCATGGATGTGGGCTTTTTTTTTTTTTTTTTTTATGCTTGCTTTCAGGACTTATGAATCAAATCTCTAGAGCTCTTTATTTTACTGAATTTTTGTAAATGTTATACTCTCCAGTGTTAGTTTCATCATTCGATATTACCATTGCCAAAAGACATTTGATATTCCTAAGAAGCAGAGGCAAAAGCAACACAAGAAAGGCCTGAACTTGTCCTTACCCACTCAAGGCAACAGCTCTATGCTGCAGCATCTTTCTGCTTAAGCAGGGATACTGCTTACCAGGCACTGCAAAGCATGTAAGCAAAAGAAATAATTGTTGGTTTTTGTTTGTTTGTTTGTTTTTCCTGCTTACATGCTTCCACATATGATTACTAATTAAAAAATATATATATAAACAGCATAAGAAAACTTCTTTTTAATCCTCCTTTAAAAAATACAAGCTTAACTAAAGAGCTCCAAGAAAAATAAGAAGTAGGATGTGCAAGATTGGGCTGATATTTTGATTCTGCTGATTCTGGAAGCTGATATTTTCAAGTGCTGCCGGTCTGGTTGGATTTTATAATTACACTAGCAGAAAGCAAGTCTCCTCTGCACTCACCCCGCCAGGCAGGGAATCACTTTTAGGGCTGGTGGAAAAGTGGAACATCTCATTTCCATTAATCTGGCTCATAGCTTCAGATTCATAGATGGCATTAGCAGAGCACCGCTTTCAGCCAGAGTGGAAGTTCAGCCTTCTGTTTAACTCTGCATTAACTTGAGCATGACGAGTAAAAATGCAGGAAGGATAGCAAGAAAAATCATCTGATAATATTTTTTCGGCAGAAGGAAAAGCTTTACAAAATGTATAGGTTCAGTTATTCCCAAAGTGGTGTTTTGTTAGTAGCATGGTTGTGCATACAGTGCCACGGCTTGAGGATCTGCCTTGCCCACGGCAAGTAAGGTAAAGCCTCAGGCACATGTAATTTAAAATTCATTTCTGCTCTAACAGACAACTTCAGACCAGCACCTATTTTTATTTTATAAATACAGCTCTCTCAATTTACATTCCTGTGGTCCTTAGGAGTTAACACCAAAACCGTTTTATGTTCTAGGTGTGTTTTAGAAAATAATACTAAATTGCATCTTTAAAACCCATCAGCTGGGATTGCAAAGGATCCCTCTGTGCTTTCACATTAGTCCAAGCCTGCAAACGTTTGCTACTGGAGGCTGTGGAGCTCTGCCACTAGAAGGTGTCACTGCTGGCAGAAGGTCCTTCTCAGATTGAGCCCAACCCAATAAAGCGCGGCCCTCATACTCATATCTTTTAAACACTGCCCCTTAATTAAAGGGGAAAGAAGATTCCCCAAACATTAATAATTCTTGACTCCACAGGCAGTTACTAAAGGTAAGCTCGTGCATGGTATTTGAGGAGCCACATAAAAATGATGGACAAATCCTTTGTTGTTTCAGTTCCCTCCTCTCCCCCATTCCATTATCTTAACAATTAAAATATTGGATATTTGAAAATAAATATTTGGGGCCAGTAATGACTGTTCTTAATAATGTAATCTATTGGTTTCTATTAGAAGTGAAATTTGTGAAGTTTGGACCGAAGAGACCAATGGAATCTAGCTGGCACACCTAACTCTTGCTCAGACCAGCTGTTGCCCTGCCTTGCACATGGGCAAGTGTTGCTGGTAGCAAAGGACTTTTACACATACCAGAGGGCAGAACTTGGGCCTAAGTGCTATTGTCCTGGTTAAACAATCAGTTCATTTCCTACATTATGGCATTAAAATACATGTGGTTTATTTTTTTGGTTGGTTGGATTTTTGTTTATTTTTTTTTTAGACTACACAAACAGCACGGAGCTAAGTAAAACATGATTTTCACCTGGGGACTCTGGAGCTTTACCCTGTTTGGAGATGGCAAATCACAAGTTAAACAAATGCACTCTCCTTTTGGGTCAGCCTGCCCCACCACCACCGGTAGCACTGGATATCTACTACAGAGATTAAATAACACTTTCTGCTCGGAGCAGCTAATGAGAAAACAGCAATGGCATTTGCAAGACAAACATGAAATTTTTATGTCCAAAGCTGAGCCATAATTATCTCATGCAAGTTACTCAAAACCTTGACTCCAATGAGCCTATGTATGCTTTTCAAGTATTTCCTATAAAAAATAATTTCTACATAAGAGAACTATTTATTCAATTTACCATAATATCAATACTGAATATTTTATTGACATCTCAATTAATAACCATTTTCTTTTAAAACTATAACTCTTGGACAAAAATATACAGTACAATCACCTGCAGGTCTCTATAATAATAGATTAGTAAATAAACGGAGTTAGTAATGCAAAAACATACCGCTTTCTAAGCACCATTTAAAAATTCAACTCAATTTTTAAATGCAAAGAAATGCCTGACACACCACAGAGACGTCCATTAATCCACCAGACCGCCCCAGTGGGGTTCTTCAACATAAATGGTCGGAGAGGAGGAACAAAGGTCAATGGGTGGATTTACTGCTGGATGACTCCATAAATTACTGCCTCAGCACACCTACAGCCCAAACTATACCTACAGGCAGTTGAGACAAACAGTGTCACAGTCTCGGTAACAACAGAAGACAAGAAAATTCTGGTCTGCATGAGCATTTGATAGATATTTCCTTTTTTGAAACTTTGGAAGTATAAATACTATCAAAATCTTTATGAAAATTTGCAGTTATTGGATCAGGGAATAATAACAAATATCTCATTACCTGCTGCAAAAACTGTTCAGGACAATTAATCACAGGTAAACACCTCAAGGAGCTCAAAAATGAATTTGGGTTTTCATCTGAAGAGAAGCTCTTAATAACTACAAATTGGGATTTCAGAGCAAGCTCGTACATCTAATATCTACTAGAAGTCATCTTGATGTATAAAGCAAATTCATAGAAATGAAAAGGAGGAGGACAAGATATCAAACAATTTACTGCATCCCAAGGACTTGGACATGACAGGGAAGATTTGGTTAAATCCGTAATTGGTTTATTCAGACATATCTCAGATACCAAATAGTTTCAGCTCCACTTAATGTGAACAGCTCTGCTGGACACGTATTCATTAAGCATACACTAGCATGAGATATGTATTTGAAGTACAAAAAATGTATACTAAGCCAAGAATAGGAGCGCTCACTATTCCGTAATTACAGAAAAAGAATCTCACCCCACCCCCCCAATAGCTACATTTTTACTAAAGGTGAGATGAGTTTGTGGTTTAAAATCTATTGTAATTTCCCTGCCTCCCCGCAAGATGAAGGGGGTATTCAGACAAACTGAGGGTATCAGTCAAACTGCTTTACTTCTGAATAACAAGGCAGGAGAACTCAGACTGAAAGAGGAAGCCAAAAGAGGAAACGGGAGATTCAGTCAAGGGTGGTGTACAGCAAAACTTATTCAAATTTCCAGAATAATATTTGGTTATTAACTGCACTGACAGTATAAGAAAAGATATTATGTATGATGATGCGAGTTAAGATCCCTTCTAATCCCCTGGAAAAGCAACACTCTCTTTTCTCAGCTATGCACTTGGCAAGAAAAGAAGATATAAGCTAAAGGATAAGCCTGGCTTGTGCTCCTAGTACACTGTGCAATATTTGCTTCCACTGTTCCACAATCAGTTAATGGTGGGATTCAACTTTATTAGCTCTACTGACCCAAGAAATGAGATGACTGCAGTCTGTACTAAACACATAGACTTCCCCTGTACTAAACAGCAAGGGAGGACTCCAAAGGTGATTCATTTCAGCCTGGGCTGTGGCTAATTACCTGTCTTTTTCCATTGAAGGAGTCCACACGATCAGACACTCAAAAATCAGCATGGGGAGCCATCTCCTAAGTCTAAAGGAGAAACGCATTTTAGGAGATGGAAGAAAATACTCATCTTGGAACCTCTTTCTGTGCATAGTGGGGTAAGTCCCTATGCCCATATGCTTCCCCAGGTGCCTGTGTGGCATGACAAATCATTAGACCAAGCATTTAATTCAGCAGCGGGTGGAATTGAAGGTTTTAAAACATTCAAACCCACTAACGAATAATGATGCATCTCGGATAGTATGCCTCGTTGTGTGAAATTCAGGCACTGCTCTTGTTCTTTGCTCTGCCATCATCGGGCCATATTTTTGTTACACACCAAGCACATCCAAACACAGCCAAAGCGAAGGCTTTTCCTAAACCAGCACTGGCTCTGCGTGAATTAATTCCTCTCCCAGGAACCGGGGAGTGGGTCAGCCTCAGACAGAGTGACATTTCCAGCAGGGTCCGGCTGCCACAATCTACCTTGTGCAGATGGACTAATAAATTCTGTCATGGGTATTATCTGAGTTGCAGGCCAGAAAGCAGGGGAATGTGTAACAGATTGAGCTCTTGCCACATTGTGAGAAAAGGTAAATTGTCAACAAACATTTCCTACATCTGATATCTTTTGTATGTAGAGCTACGCTTTTAATAAAGAAGCAGCTGCCACTGCTGAACGATTAATCAATACTGGTAAGCTGACATCTTAAGAACTTGCTGAACTAAAGCTTTTCTTTTCCTCCTGCATTTACAAATAAAGTGCTCACTATTTGACTAAAGCCTGTCTACTTGACTGGAAAATATCAGAGTCCTATTTAAATGACATTTGCAGAGAATGAGATTTTATCCTGGTCGCTGCTCCTTATCGCTAATAATAACATCAGATTAGTGGATTTAGGCCAGCCGAGTAGCAATGCCTTTTCTGATCCCTTCTTAAAGCAGCTCTTTCCATCTGTCTAGCCAAGCTTTCCTCTGCTTGTATGGGCCAACGATTAGGTCTTAAATGGAGCTTCAATTGATACCATGTGGGATATCTATACAGAGGTTCATTGTGTTGCTAAATTCCAGCCAAGACATTTATCAACTCTGACTGCTGCTTACTTCAAAAGATCAAAACACCTGGATATTTACAGGAATAAACATTCTTACACCCTGTCGCCTTCTTGAATAATTACAATAATTAGATGATCCAATTATAAAAAACACACAGTCTGCTTTAAGATTTATTTCCAGAATAAGATACAGGATCAGACACTAAGCTGCTGTCAGGTAACGTGACTCAGCTGAGCACCACGAAGGACTTGGGGCACAAACTTTCTGCATGTTCAGGATGAGCCTCACCGCCCGGCGAATAACGAGGGACTTGGGCTTCAGCACCATGTGGCTTGTTAATCGTGGTGGTTTTCAGCTCGGGCTTTAGATGTAATGACCGAGCATCGTGGGAGCAAACAGAAAATGCACCGCATGTCCGCGTGCTGGATCCGCTCACCCTGCAGTAAAACTTCTTTTTAAAGGACGATTATTGGTTTTGTCATCATCGCTTTTATTAGCAGCTGAGCTTAGCAGCATAAGCAAGATGTAAAATCCAAATGCCAAACGCTCTCAATAAAAATACTAAGGCCAATTATAAAGTAAATTTACCTTTTATTTCCCCTCCCCTTTTTGGCTGTTTTTAGTTTAAAGGTCACATTGTATTCCTAGCTAGAGCATTTACACTATGTTAATAACTGACATTTCCTCTTCTTAATATATAATGCAGGCCTGACAACTGCTGTGGACTAAAGATAAGATGTGAAACCAGTAGTTCTCACAAGAAACCAGTGTTTCTAGACCATGCAAATCTCCTAAGTCCCATGCTTGTTTAGTTTTTAACAAGGTCTTGCTCATTCCTAACCTTGACCAAAAAAGTGTTTCCACATGGCAGTCAGATTGATGCCAAGTGCAGCTACACGCAGAAAGTTGCCTGACTTAATCAAGCAGTGGTGGAGACATGAAATGAATATTTAGCAAGGTCAAGTCAGACTGTTGTTTGAGAAGCAGCAATTGCTGACAGGTGAGCGAACAGCACACGGATCTGGGACCCTGTTTCAGTGCCTACATATTTTTACTATTTGTCATCCTGTTAACAAAACTCCATTAAAACACAATATTAGCAATCTACAAACATTTTTATGGAAAGGATACAATCTACTATATATTTATGCATGTCATAAAGCCCATAATGCATCTTGTATAAGACCATTTATCTTCATTTCGTAGGGTCACAACAAGTACACGCTACTTTTCCTTCAGGAAGCCTGTGGCATGTTGAGCCAAGCATCAGTCATAATAAGAAGGAAAAAGACAAACTTATTTCATTAAAAAATAGTGCATGAAGTAAAATGGGAAACTCCAAATTTTTTAATTAACAGGATTGTGAGCATCGCTTATCTTTGAAAACAGCAAATTGGAATTAATCACATTTCAAGACCAAGTTAATATTCTCTCTCTTCTACAAAATGACTGTGATTGATCTAAATCTAGTTATTTCATGCAAAACTAGGTTAAATACCGTGGATCTTTATGACCACACAGAAAGCATTATCATGACAGACTACATTATTGTATTTCTGTTGCTGGGTAAGCCACAGTAAGTCCAACCGCAAGCCATCAAATCAGGAAAAAATCTCCAAGCAGCCTTAAGTACAAAACGTCTGGCTGGTGGAGTTTTCACAAGAGCAAGTCAGGGAATTACCGGGCTGCTCAGAACCAGTGGGAATACAGAACGCCCCGACTGCTTTCTCCTGAGGGCATGGAGGGCTGGGGCAGCCCACCCAAGGGCACCCAGGCGGCACCGCTCAGAGGTGCCTGGACAGGAGGGGGTGGCTGGAGCACCAGGTGCTCCCCCCATAGCCCCTCCAGCTCCTGTCCCCAGCAGAAGTCAGCCACATCTCCTCCTGGTACAGGGACAGACACTGGTGGCTACCAGGCCTGCTTTTCCATGAGAGGAGATGTGAACCTTCAGCCTCTGGAGGCACCCGAGTACTAGGGTCTCCAAAACTGGGAGACTGAGCTCATGTGCCCATAACTAAGCATCAGAAATTATGCCTTTTTTTTCTTTTTTTTTTTAATATATCTAAGTAACGTCTATGAATTACTATGTACAGAAACATGCTGCTATCTCAGTACGGCTATAAACCATTCTAATTCTGTGACCATTCAAAACACCGTTAATGTCTCTGTAATTCCAGATAATGAGGAGTAATAACAATATCATAAATGATGACAAACATCACTGTGAGCCTTTTTCAGGATTCCCATGTTATTTGGTGCACATACATATAATGAAGCTTCCTGATAGTTTAAGCACCACCATTTAGCGTCAAGTCCACTTCAACAGCCTGAGTTCATGGTTTATCAATTGGGTGAAGCTAATGCGAATGAAGGCCATCTCAGTTTGCTCATCAAAAAAGGGCTACGTACTGTCAAAGAGATCTATACAGCATCCAAGGAACTGGCAGGAGAAGCTGGCTACTGTGTATTTATGCCTTGTAAATGGTATCTGATTTGGTGAGCCTCACAGTTAGACACAAACTGCAGCGCAGCATTTCTCTGATCAGATTGTGGCAAGATGTTTTCCCCCTTAATTCAGTTCTGTATGAAATCCTAAAGAACTTCCTGCTAGCAAGAAGGCAATTGCAGGGTATGTGGTTATAGGAAGACAATCAGGTTCCTGGGGAGCAGAGGTCCTCATGTGTACTTTTTTTTAAACTCCTCAGGGGGGTGATTTTCTCACAATCACACCCCCCCATCCTATCGTGCCTTATTGCTTAATTAGCTACTGGATGAAATGTAGTTCTGTTTGCATCAACTTTATGTCTACTGTAATTGCCCTGCGTTGCAGTTCCAAGAAGAAAAAAATGGATCAAATAACTACATATATTTTGTTTGATTAATCATGAAAAAATCATTAAGGGATTAAAGTGAAACCATTTTACTCCTGTTGATCATGTTCAGCAATTTGAAATTATTTTATGATCCTGATCAATGTAATTAATGAGAATGGCTGTTAATTAGTTACACTAGCAGGTGGGCCATGAAAAATGTATTCACTTAATACCACAGAATATCTTGCTCTTCGAATTTGTGTTGATTCTGTAGTGTTCACAGAACAAGATTAAAAACCGCTTGGGACTTTGCTCTTTGAATTTTCAGCTCACGCACCATACACAGACACGCACACACCCTCAGCCACACAAAATTCCTGCCGTAAAGGCAACACAGACACAGCTGTTTGGAGATATGAAACCATAAACATTATTTTTGTGATTGTCTTCTTTACGACAAGTCCCTACACCAGCTCTCGCAGCAAACCCTACTGGCAGCTCAGGAACAAAACCTGTGTCAAAGTAACCGGGGCTTCACGCTCAGCGCCTTGTAATTCAGTCGCTCTCATCTGGCCCTTTCTAGTCTCTCTCCCCAAGGAGAGGGGGTTCTTCAAGAGAAATAACCTCTTGGGTGTGAACTTGAGACAGACAATAAAAGTGTTAAATGCTCTGCAGTGTTATGTAGCTAATTAGCGGTATTGAGAGCTTTACAGTGGTTTTGATTATCATGGGGGCTGTGAGGGATCCCCGTCCCCAAGGAATACAGGCAGCTGAATATTGTTTTTTTTCTGGAATGATAGCCCCCCTTGCCTCATTTGCTCAGACACACACACAAGACTTTTCCCTTCCCTCTCCCCTATGCTACACTTAGGTATACAAGAACCTATGTATAAACCACTATGACATGGATTTAATTGTCCCCTTTTTTCACATGTGGCCATGCTGCTGTACTAAAAGAAAACCACATTTGATAACCACTGAACTCAAAATATTCTTTTAAAAAACATATGACCCTGGGATAAAAGCAAACAAAAACCAATCAGTTCCTCCCAGCTTGTCCTTAAATATCACCATGACAAGTGCAATAGAAATAAAGGCTTGAACTTACTATTTGGAGATGAAGAATTCAAGATTAGAGACCCCAAAGGCAAAAGCGGGTTATCAGAAGAGTTCCTAGCTGCACACCTGCACACATGGCCAAGCTGCTGTGTTTGCTGTTGGAAGGGAAGCTCCAGGTGAGCCTGAGCTCCTGATCAATCCCTGACAAGCTGGGTCAGCCCATGGCTCTGAACTACAGTGTTTGCAGAAGGCTTTTTTTTTTTTTTTTTTTTTTTAACTATTAGCATGAGGAAGGCAGGGGCTGTCTCCCTTAAGGAGACTGACATATCGGTGAATGAAGAGACAGCAGAGCAAAACTGGTATTATAAACCTTTGGGGTGAGCAACCACACAAGGGGCTGGTTTTAGCAGGATTCAGGTTTAATGAGCTCTTCAATGGCTGTGACCTCTCCTCACCAGGGACACCTGGGTGTATGAGGAAGGACTGTCATAGCAAAAGTACGCTCCAACAGAGAGCTGCATTCCTATTTTAAAAGGGGAGAGGAAAACAAAAACATCCCCATTGTTTCTACAACATCTTAATGATAATTCCCATGGACTGGATCCAGATTGTAAAGAATCAGCCTCAGTCTTACCTGCTGGTTCCTGCACTAAATATTCCATGTACATAACTGTCGGCTTGAGCCAGTGTATATTGGCCTCTTCAGATGAAAGAAAATTGGTGTCGGCAGCCTCCTGAGCACATTTTAATAATCAGCCTGATCATGGGTGCATGGCAGCTGCTCGATTGATGGTGTTAGACAGCGAATAAAGAAAGATGCCAGCAGTGCCCTCAGATCTGACATAACGAGGGAAACATCAGTCATTTGGCTAAAAGGCTCATAAAGGCTCCATCAGCTGTGACACAGGAGTCTGTCTTATGCAAAGCTAATGAGGAAATGTGGCAGTGTTAGCATTCTCTTTAGACAGTAACAAGTTGCAAGTGAGCTGCATTTTAGATGAAAAATTCAGTTGGAAACAGAGCAGTTTTCAGGATCTTTGCCTAAATAATACGCTGATGTCTGGGAAAGACTGTTAGAAATCAAAAGATTTTGAAAGGGTTTTAGGGCATCCATTCCCGATCCCATAGCCTGTATATTGATTCCCAATGGATACCACGCATATCAATGCCAGCACCCAACGCTCATCTCACCTGACTAGATTCTGACCACACTCACCATGCATCTCAAACTTGCACATACTGCTATTCTTCCTTTCAAAGCTGGGAACTACAGGGTGGCCAGTGACCACCAATTAGCAAGATCTGGGCACAAACGGGGCTTTAATTGATCTATGCAGACCTGCATGAGATATGGTGAAGACAGCTGCATAGCCCAGTCCTGCTGCTTTGCTCACCTCAGGGTTTTGGAAGCACCGGTTTGGAGTCATTTGAGAATAGCACCCATCTCTGCTATGTGAATATTTTAAAGCTGTTGTCCTGCAGCTGGGTATGAACCCTCGTATTGGGTTGCAAAGTCAGGCTATGAGAACAGTATATCCAGGAGCTGTCAGACGGGCTGCTCTGGAGAGTAAGGGTAGAAGAAGGGAAGCGGGGAAGAAGATACGCGCAGATGAACTTTCCCTTTCAGTCAAATTTCCATTTCTAACAACTTCTTCCATTTCAGCTTCCTAGCACGTTGATATATTACACTAATTATAAAAGTGACCTTCTCCCCCTTCTACATTTTTTCTTCCTACCACTGCTCCAGTCAATAGATTTACAGTCTGATGTTATTTCTGTGTATGCCATCAGAGCCATTCCAACAGCAACAGGGCGTTATGAAAAAAAACAGTCAAAAGGTAATTAGAAATCTTGCTGAAATGTTATGTTTGTTACATGAGGATTACAATGAATGATTCAATGAGCCTCAAAGTTCATCCTTAACATTGATAAGTGGCTTTCTGCCAACAAATGCACAGCTGGTGACAGCAGGGATTCAGGGTTTGGGAGGGACACACACTTCTAAGGTGAAATCGGAGACAGGGATTAGAATCAGAAAAAACAAAGGAGGTCTTTATTCCTGGAAATGTTAAAGTCATTTTTCAGTGGCAAAGGAAATGCCATTTTTATAGCACATACCTAATCTTTCCCTTAGTTTTGATAGCAGATGTTTAGCTATATAGGTGAAACGCGGGATTCCGACATTAGAACAAAGAAAACGGCAATGGGGGTTTCTGACTTTGTTCCTCAGTCACAGCAGTTCTGCATCACGTCGCGTTTAGGCGGCCCTGTGCAAGTCACTTTGTCTACCTGTACCTCTAGCTCCATGTTAACAAAGAAACTAGAAAAACAAAAGACTATCGATAAGCAGAGTTAATTTGGTATTGAAAAAGCCACCAAAACAGAGATCCCAGCATGCTAACAAGTGACTGCAGCTGCACAGAATTTTCCCCACAAGTCCTAACACCATTCTCCAAACTGCTTCTGCACCAAGTTACACTGGTAATGGCAACAGCAATTTACAATGTAACCTGCCTGAAAAGGCAATCTGCTTAAGTAACATCTTCTCCTAAGAGGTTGTCCTCAAGTACTCTCAACCGCTATAAATAATCTGGTTCATTTTCCTTAGAGGTCCACCTCAATTGATTTTTATCAGTCCTCTGAATGACCATTTACAACACATTTCAAAATAATACTCATGGACCGTAGCTGCTATTAAAGTTAATTAATTAATGTTTGTGAAGCTTGTTGAGAATCTTGAATGAAAGGTTGCACACTGTATATTGGTGCTTTGCTGTATAGCAGAGGAGAAAAAAGACTTGTTTTCTTATGAGAATTAATTCTCTGGCCTCCTTTCAGACCTCAGTGCTGTAAGTTAACTTTGTTGAACTGCTTTCTTTGCAGTAATGACTTACAGATCATAATACCTTTCCTGGGAAGAGACTTCAAAATTGCACCAGCACTTTGGAACACCCTGTCAGCATCAGAGTTACACTGCAAATGGCCTGAGTGCATAATTTTTTTTTATTTTTATTTTTTTTATTTTTTTTAACAATAGAGCTTTATTTCTGCTGAAAGTTAATACCACTAAGGTATTTCACCTTTTTTTTTTTTTTTTTTTTTTTTTTTCTGGCTCCATTTGCACTTATATTTGCTTGGTAATGCGGCTTTGCCAAGTTAGACTAGCATAAATTATGGATTATTGTTTTGGGACACATTCTTTTTTTCAGCTTATATTTTAGAGCTGCACAATTTGTACGTGGTATTCCTCTCGGTTTACTTTCTGCAATGTATCCAGTGCAACCAGATTGCCATTTAGTATAAAGTATTAGGTTAAGGGTATATAGTGCCTAGTTAGGGAGAAGCTGGTGAAATTTTCCTGAGAAATAAATGCCTGCCCTAAAGCCATTTTTGCAAAATACGAAATGGTAAACAATTACAATGCTTATGCTAAGCTCCATGTTAACAGCTGTATGCATTACAGACTGACGCACAGAACATTGATACAGCAGGGGCTGTACGCAACACATTTAAAGCTGTATTTCAAAGCTTGTACATGCCAACATGCAAATTAATAAATTCTTCTTTCCAAATGTCACTGGCATGGTGATTTCCTGCCAGCCTGAGCGTCATTCTCCTGAAGCAGTAAAAGTAACACAGTCAATCTCCTCTGAATCCTATCTCCCCTGCTTCCTGCAGGGTCCCTGGGAGTTTATGATTCATATTCAGAAAGCTGTACGCGGTAGCCCTTTGGGGATGTATATTAATGAAGAAATTTTCTCACGCCAGAGCTGCCTCTTTATTGGAGTACGAAGGGTACAGTCTGTTCTGAGCGGCTTTTTAATTTCTCATAATTAACCCTGCCAGAATTAACATTGGTGGCATCACTGACAGCAAATTAAAGAAGCCACATCAGCAGAGTTAAAGCTTTTTTTCTCTCTTTTCCTCAGCCTCCCACCCTTTTGAACTCCCCTGTTTTGGTGTGCGTCTAAAGAAGAAAGTTCTCAGTCTGTCACGACGATTGTCTTGTCATTGCACTAAGAGCCCTGCTGGGATAGGTATGATTAGAACATTTTCAGACTTCCCTACTGCTAATACCGACCTATTTCAGCTCTTAACTGGCCATGTGCCATGTAGATTTGTGGCAAAGATCCATGGTTTCAGTTTCTTTTGCTCTATGAGGTACAGCGGTTCACCTGATCTGCACTGTGAGCTTGTGGAACCAAGATCTAAAGGCCATGGCAGCATTCAGCCAGCCTTTTCTACTGACACTGTAGTAAAAGATACATCAACTGTGCTTTGAGCCTCTTCAAACCAGCTTCACAACAGCCCCTTTTAAAAAATCCTGGACAGATGATGAAAACAGGCTGTAAACACCAAGATATCCCAACAAACATTTTTTCTTCTAAGCCAGAAATAAATGTGTTATGTTTTGATAGCCTTGTAACCACTTACATCTAGAATTTCATAGAAGGAGGAAAGGGGTGGACCCCAGATTTCTCCACTGGATGTCTGAGAGGAGACGGATCTCAGAGAAACCCTGACATGGTGAATGCCACTGTAAGAATCGCAGTTCAAATCCACCTGCCCCACATGAGTGCTCTGAGAATTAAGGCTCCAGAGGTCACACAAATATTCCTCCCTTGTTTGATCTTTAAGTGAAAAGTGACCTATTATAAAGTTGAGAGGTCTAAGAAAGATGAGCTGTAAGACTGCTGCTGTTAAGTCACACAGGAAGCAATAGCGGATGAAATAAAAACAGAGCTATTCATTCATCTACCTACCAATTTCTGTGGAAATCATATTTATTGATCCTCTTATTCCCTCAGTCTAATGATAGCTTTTCTTTACAAACGAATACAAGTTGTGATCGCAGTCACTTTGCTTCTGCAGGAGAAAAGCTAACCTGCACGTGTCTTTCCATTGGATCATGCCAGGATCATGGCATCCATTTCCATTGGATCATGAATTTACTAGCCCACAAGGAGAACGTCCAGTACTACCTGCTACTCTGAACTTGCTTCTTTCTGCACTGCCTTCTTCCCAGAAATCTAGCATTGCGCCCTGCTTACAACTTCCAAGTGCCAAAACACCCGCCTGGACTTCCAAATGCTCCTGCAAAGAGAGGTAAATGTTGGCAGAATATGGTATGAGAAGCACCTTTCACTGATTACCTGGAATGATGTAAGACATCAATCTAAAAAGCCCAAAGCCACAAAGCCAATACTGTTTGCAGAGAGATTTGATGGCTTTAGAACCAGAATAGGGATTTCCATCAATAGGGGGTAGAAGGCAGGAGAATACAACGGTTGTGAGCAAGCATGTGACAGCTAACAAAGGTACCTCGACAAAACACAGATTGCCGTGTAAAACCCTGCAGTTGGTGCAGCTTTGGAAACATGCCAGTGCAACCAGAATGATGATACGCTTCTTGCATTGTCAGCTGACTTGATGGGCACTGTTTGAGCACAATCTGAGAGTAATTTTAGTTTGCCACAGAGACCACCGGAGGGTAAGAATGTGATTTACATTCAGTGGTCTGAAAGGTTGCAGCAACGATGGTAGTGCAGATATGACAGAACCATCAATTGTTTGAGACTATAAATTTGTGTGTGTACAAATATAAATATATATATATATTTCTGTGAGAAGGCTAATTAACGGCCACATAACTTTCTGCAATAAAACTAGGAGAGACAACAGGATTTTTGCAGAAGTCATTAAGGTTACTTCAGATGGGTTAGTTTCATTAAAGCACTACAAAGCAGAAGGCTAGTGCAATGCTGGCACACAAAGATAAACCAGAACACCAATACAACAGATATCAACAGCCTTTATAGTACTTTGCAAGTATTCTGCAGCTGTGAGTAGTCAGGACAGAGTTGGGCCCAACTGTCTTCTGTCATCTCCACAGTCCAGTGACTGCAACAACCCTTGGTGACTGGCAGTGTGGAATTACAAATCCACAATAACAGGCTGTGATGAAGTTATAATCACTTCCAAGTAATAATAAAAACTCTACTGTGTTGAATGATAGGTGAAACTAGCACCTGTACTTGTAAGTGATAACCAGAAGAAAGCTAAATCTGGGAGTTACATCACAAGCTAAACTCCTGTTAGGAAACAAATTCAATTACTGCATGGGGAACAGAGTAAGAGTCTAGGAGTAAGAGGGGAGCCTAACAACCCTGTGTTGTAATGAGTTTAGGGTAGCACTGATTCCATGAATACATCAGTTCACAATGGAAGGAGGAAGATGTTTTGCACTAACATATCAAAGTCCTACCTGAAAGGCAGGAGAAATGAGGAGAGCCAAACATGCCATTAAGATTGCTTCGATTGGCTATAATGCCTGTGTGACCCCAGCTGCTTTTGTGGGAACGTCAGTTCAACTCACTGGTGAATTGTCTAGTGTGCACTTACAGTCCTGGACCAATTTCTTGTCCCCCTTTAACTTCTCTAATGGCTCAAACAGTCTGAAGGACGCTCAGCGTTTTAATTAACTCCCTGCAGACTCTTGCCCGAAAACACTACAGCTGAGAAGATTATCAACTGCTTGGGATTTCGGGGCTTGACTCTTGGAAGTCCTCAGGTAATTGTGAGACATTTCCAATAGGCAGCAGATATTTAGACCTCCTCCTCTCAAGAGTAACTCCTCTTGATCTTACGACAGTTTCCATCACTAACATATATCTTTTTTAAAGTCTATGGGTGGACGACTTAACTGGGAATTCTGGAGTGTAATAAACCAGCAAAGAGGGAATTCCCATGGAAAGGAACAGCCAAACAGTGCTCCGAGTGACTGGGAAGGCATTTAGAGCTTAGTGCAGGAAAATCTCTGAAGCCATTTGTTCTGTGCATGGCTGCAGTAAAAAGAAAAGCAACAAGGACACAGAGATGCATCAGCAAAGGGCTGGAATACAAATCATAGGAAGTGAGATTATTTCTGTAATAACTACTGCACAACTGGAATCCTGTCCACAGTTATACGCACCACACAGGTAAGTTAGTTTTACTGTAGAGAGGGTGCAACTTTAAGTACCCAAGGTGGTTCAAGGTTTTTAAGAAGATTTGTTGTCAAGACAGGTCAATGTGACTGAATTTATTCTTGCTAGGAAAAAGATAACTTTGAAATGACTGAACAGAAGTATTTCATTTCATATTAAGAATGTTTTAAATACAGCATAGAGATAAGGGAGAGGGGAAAAGCTGTTCATAAGTGGTTTAAAAAAAAAAAAAAAGGGCAAAACAAAACCGTGGGCATCATTTCACATTTGGAAATAACAAGCCAGTATCCACTGGCAGTGACAGCTATAAAACTCTCATTGACTTCAATGAAAGCAGCAAGTGTGCATCTAATTGAGGAATATGGATCACAAAATGTAAAGAAAAATCATTTTGCTTAGAGAGTAATGAATATGCCATATTATGCTGCCAAGTAATATTATTGCCACAAAGTCTCAACGAGTTGATGAAACATTGATATTTTTATTAGTAGAGAGTCGATTGAAAGAGAGTGACAAAACAAAATGAGGATGAAAAAAGGTAAAAGAAAGCAGACTTACTGGGCCAAATGGCTTTTTCATGTCCATAAATTGCTAAGCGTATTTCTAATTAATTTCTCCATTCAAACGGCCAGAAATAAAGAACAGAGGCTTTTGAGTGTGCCATGAACTCAGGAGAGACTCTGTAGACTTGGACAAATAATAGTATAAAATGGTTTATGAAACCAGAGGGTTTATGGTCTATAAATAACTTCCATGTATTTTTATTCTTTACACGTACAATATTACTGAGGACTGGATGATAGCTTTTCACTGCTGCCTGGTTGACTTCTTCCACATACACACCCAAGGTAATGACGATATTGATCCTGAAGAGACATTTTTTGAGACAGATAAAAAAGCCACACAACTGAACTAATAGAAAGGGCCTAGCAACTTAGTGGTAAAGCTGTGGTCCTTTAAGTGCATAGCAATTGGCTACACAGCTTAAAACCTACATCCTAATATCTTCAGGGTCTGGGATGAAGAAGGAAAGAAAAAAAAAGAATGAGACATCTAAAAGATGACTTAGGGCATTTAGTGCCTTTAATGGCCCTTCAGACAGCTACCATGCAAATTTTTAGGCATCCAAATATTATTTACATCCAAAAATATATGATATGTGTGTTCGTCAGTGTAAACAAGAGACTCGCTGTGAAAATGCTTTTGATCTTTAGGACTTACAGCATGCTCTTTTTTGGTTAAATGTGCAATTCAAAACGTGCCTAATTCCTAAAATCCATATATGTGACACTGCCTGGGTTTCCATGACTACTGCTCTGAAAACCATATTAATTATTCAAGAGGTCCATGCCATTCTCCCTGCGTTCCATAAGGAATGCTGGGAAGCACTGTCTGCCTTTATAGAGCAATACAGATATTTAAAAGGGCTGCATCGCTGGCTCTAAATACCACAGATATTTTCTTACAGCACTATGACATCTGCGTGATAGGTCCCATAAATATTTTTTAAACACTCCAGTACATCAGTGAAGAGGGGGAAAAAAAAAGAAAAGAAGAAAAAAAACTCTCCTCTGCTTTTTTTCTTCTATATTTCAACAATATTCAAAAAGATGCTTTAATTCTAGTCTCTGTTTATCATCCTGATATAATCCCATTTTAAATAAAGTCAACTAGCTTGCATGCAGTAGGGATTAATGCCTGTGTTTTTTTAAAGGATATAGTTTCAAATTGTGAAACTTACATGAAATCAAATTTCTCACATCAGCTGTGACTAAGCATCTGTTTGCCATATCTGTTGATCTCTGTATGTTTTAATAACCATAATCAGCGCAAGGAACATACTTTACAGATAACGTTATCAAAACACTGTAACAAAGTAAGGAATGTCAGTGCTGAAGCAATACATACCACCGCCGACGTCCTGTCACAGCGAAACGATCAGTGCCAATCACACGGGAGCAGCGCGGGTGCATTACAGGGCCAATTACTCAGATGCAGAGAAGAAAGGAAAGTGGGCCAGATTCTGTTCTCAGTGGAAGCAAGACAATAGAGTTACCCCAGATTTATACCTGTGTGACTGAAAGCATAATCTGGCCCAGCATCAATCTTCCCGACATAGAGTCGCTCGGGATCTCTGATTGGCATATATGTAATACTCAGGCATCCCTTATGGAAAAAGTCTATAGAATGGAAGAGAAAATGATAGCTTTTCTGCAGAATTTTGTAAGTCAAACTACTATATAGAATTCCACTGCTGAGATGTATTCTAGATCTCAATTAAATGCTCTATAAGCCTTCCATACCATATCTGTAAAAATAATATTCTCTATTAATTCCTGTACGTTTAGGGAACATTCTTCTGTAAAAAGAAAAAAAATCCATTCATTTTTCCTTTCCAGAACCTCCAAGTTTCAGCCCTATTATATTCTCCTGTAATATCCATACAATACCTAAAGCCAGGATTGAAATGCGGTTGGTAAGGTAAATCTGAATTTCCCCAAAGCACAGATACAGCCTTCTGTTAGTCCTGTCACCACTTAAAAATGCCAAAATGAACAACAGGGAAAACAGAGCTCAAATTCAGAGATTCAAAGCCTGCCCAAGTCAGAATGCCACGTGCAGATCCCAGACTGACACTCCCTGAGCACACACACAGCTGTGACCAAACCAAAAAGTGCAGTAATATTTTTAGGTCTCGGGAGCCCTGGAACACGTACTGTGCCTGTGTGTGCCTCTCCCACTGTACTGGCTCTTCCCAGTGCTCCTCACCCTCACTACCTTTCATGAGCTGCTCTGCATCCCGATGTGGCTAACAGTGCAATAGGAACACGGGAACATGACCCAGGACTGAGAGACGAGTTTTGTTTGAGAATCCTGCACCAGCTACTTACCCTCCCCTCAACATCTGCCTTCTAGCCTGTGCTGGATGGAAAATCTCTCCCCCTCTGGGTACATGCTAGCACCTAGCACAATCCTCCCCCTCCTCCCTCGGTTTAGCTGGAATGGCAAGGCATTGCTATAAAACTGCTGATATACTATAACCTATAATAATTTCTAGTTGCCTACTTCCAGGATTTTTTTCCCCTTCCTCCCAAACATCTCCCTACCAGGGCACCATCATTACTATTATTATTTACTGTTCAGACTGCAGCTCTAGCGCCCACAACGTGCATGCTTTATTACTCCCAAGTTCTCACTTGCCATACAAAGTGCTCCATCCAAATACAGATAAAAAGTAATTTCCTCAAGAGCAAGGTGTGAACTGAGCATACTTAATTGTGCACTGGTATATCAACTGTATAATGTTGCAATAAAATTCCAAAACAATGTGATTAAAAATTATACCAAATGAGGATACCAAGGTGCCATAGCCAGTCAAAGCGCATTTATCCAATCTAAATTATATGCTAAGCAAATAAAATAAACATGCAATTTGCTAATTAAAGTGTACTCTCATGTATTCTGTAACCACCATAAATTATACTGCAACATTTAATTTTTTGACTGTTTAGCAAGGTTTATGACTGCTTTACTAAATTAAACACAGAATGAAAAGGGGGGAATAGTAGGAATGTGCTGCTTTTCCCCTCCTCTTTCAGTTCAGATTTCTTTCAGTAGTTTTTTTGTTTGTTTTTGTTTTCAACAATCATACCTTCCTACAACACAATCTTAATTTTACTGTGGATTTTCTTCCACTTTTACTTCCAACGCACATCTTCCACCCTGACTAAATGACAGCTATTTGTTTCTGTATATTTTCTCCAGTAGGGTAGTCAGCTCTCATTTTGTGTACCTTATTTGAATGATTCTTTAATAAGAATTCCACGTTCAATGTCCCCACACTTTGTCAATGACAATGGCTCCCCACCACCACCCCCAAACAAAACAAAGATTTTTCAATCCTTTCATCTCATCCAAAAACAGAGTGCCAAATCACAAATGGCAGCTCTCCAGTCAACGCTACGAGCCCTCCATCATCCTGGGTCTGAACGCCCGAAGGCTTTCCTGGGTTCCACTCAAGGGGAACTGTGAACAGTTGCAGTTTGTTGTCTCTTAAAATATCAGAAAAGTCTCCGGATCTCAGTGTGCCTGCCAGCCAGGTCAGCTGTATGCTGGACTCCTCAGGATCAGTGTTTTATCCCAGAGTATGGTCAGGTAAAGAGAAATGTGTGGTTGAGAAATCTGGCAGTCACTGTTCAAGCTCTTACTCTACTCAATTGCTTTGCAGCTTCTCTGAAAATTGCTCCATATTTGTGCCCAACACCTAAGGATTAGCATGCCTCCAAACCATCCATCTACGTGACTTCACAGCCTACCTATAGCTAACGCGCTCCTGCAAGTTACAGTGAGAGCACCAGTGAGTTGCAGCACCAGGCAACCCTTGTAGGTTGGCCAGCATTATCTCTACCAATAAAACAGAAATTAATGTCTGGCAGTATTAATATTAGAGCCGCTGTTCTGTACCAACAACTACCTGCAAACTCCCCAAACACCACATCCCAGTGACACACCAAGACACACAATTTACAATAATGTAAATCTGGAGTGAATTCCAGACCGTTCCGGCTTTGCAGGTATCAGCGCTGCTGGGACCGGGCTGTGCAGGTTCCAATGAACTCTGCGGTCTGAAGATGTGCAAGTCCAAGGCAACATACAACTGCTGAGACAACGCAAGACTTCTCATAATCTTAATCACCTTTACAGGTGCATGAAGTCTTTCAGTTGAAACATCAATCACCCCAGGCTGGCTGTATCCAGCCCCTTTCACAACTTACAGAGGTCTAAGTGCTTTGTTGGAAATACACAACATTAGCATCCTAATATCAGCAAATTTGTCCAAAATTTAGAGTTCTTGCAGAGCTGTTTTGTCTAGAATATTCTAGAAATGAATGCATATGCTAGGAAAAATTTGATGGTCAATACTTCACACAGAGTGGGGTTTCCTATAACAAAGCAATTGAAGAACTCTTTCTTCAACCCTTTTACTTGCACTTTATAATAATATTGTTTCATACTTGCCTTCTTTTTGGCAACTGAGATCGGTACATTTGTGCTTTGTTGGTTACAGACACCTTTTTAATTGGTATTACTTTGCTGGGAGGATCAGTATGTTAGCTGCTTTATTCACAGTGCTGCTTGATTTGCAGTTTTGCTGCAAGACTATTTTTCTTAGAAATACTCCTGAATTCTTGTCTTCAATGAAAACTGCCTCTCACTAAAACAAGGAAATAGTTTTGCTATCTAATCTGCCTCTTGAAACCTTGCCTAAAGACAACTCTTGCTTCTTTGGGAATTCATTTTTTGGGGAAAGTGGGGTAGAAATGTAATTTTTTTATTTTTTTTTTTTTTTAATTTTGCCTTTTAGACCATCCTCTTTATATATTTTTTTTCCTGATGACTGGTATTTAATAATATTGCATCTTCATTTCAATGAACAGAAAGAGAGTACATTGAAAACAAAGTGCTGTCATTTAAAAAATAAGAATATAAAAAGCAATTTATTCTTTTTACAAGTGTACAGTGATATGCTAGCTAGAAAATGCCCATTTTGCCTTGTCCATGGAAGGGGGGGGACACCATCTCTCAAACCTCTGCTTCTGCCATGCAGTGAAAAATAATTTTAAGTACTAAGACAGAAACAGTCCCTGAAAGCCTGCAGGTTTAAGGTTGAATCATGTTTTCTGCTCTCTGAATTATGTCTCCATCTGCTCTGATTTTGGGGATTGGAACCAGATCTTGGGCTAAGAAAGTTGATGCCAACAGCTTGTGGAGCCAGTGCCCATCAAAAAAATGTGGTGGTTTTAAAGCGAATGGCCCATATCAGTAAGTATTGTTAAGCCACCACTCCAATGCAGCAACACAGCGTGCTAATTAAGAGGAAGCAGCAGATGCATAATTCAGGGGTTACAAAATGGACTTAGGATCAGTGAGGTTCTAGACTCAGTAATATTTGGTCCATCTGTTTATCAGACTTCGCACATTTACATATGACCTTCTTCAATCCCTCCTCTCCTCCTGCCCAGCTCAGAAAAATCAATAGTGCTTTGTTGTAGGGTTATGAGAAATTCCAGAAGTGCAAGATAAGCTACTCTCACGGTTCAACCATAATAGCCAATGGAGTTCAAGGGAACTCACAGTTACCTGGGCTATGGCTCACTGTTCCTGGGTTATGACTTGAGGATATTTTGATGCAAGAAAAAAGAAAAAAAGTTACCATCATTTCCTTTTTTTTTTTTTGTGCAAAAGACTTACTTACCATTTCCTGGGAAGCCTTCTGAGGCCTGAACTGTTGGACAAATGGAACCAGCAAGCCCCCACCTTCTCTTCCTCCTCCTCCCACCGATATTTAACAGCAAACTTATTTTTAAAGTAAAACAACTGTAGAAAGTTGTGTTTGTTTTTTTGTTTGTTTGTTTGTTTTTTCAATTAACTCCAAAATTATTTAGAAGTAAGAGCTCACTTCATTGGAAAAAACTAAGTTACAGTGCAATTCAAGAACCTTGTTTGTATAGTGGGATTCTTCTCTGTTTTGCCATCGTAAATCCAAAGTAACACCGCAGGGCTGAATTGTGTTACACCAGATTTTCAGAAAATAAAGGAGACCGCAGCCCTGCCTGTTGACCTCTGTGGGATTTTTGCCTAAGTGATTACTGCAAGATAAAGCCTTTTGACATAAGGTGGAGTGAAACTGAATTTTAAAAGAAAAATGTGCAAGAGAAAATACAAGGCAATTATCTGATTACTAATAGGAAGAGGTACAGAGCCACAGCATATAATGTTCTAGGGATTATCCAGCTTTGAACAATGCTTGCTTAACAGCTGCTACCGAACTGTGGTTTGTGTACTTGGCAGAGTGTTTCATTAATGATAATCTACAGTGTTTACAGCCCATAGGCCTCTAAATATGTTAAGAACCTTTTTTATTTGTATTTTATAATCCTTTTCCCTTATGTTTTATGTTTTTCTTGATATTTCTGAGATCTGAGGAGGTTTATGTTTCAAAATGATTCATTCCACTCTGACAACTGCAGAGCAAGATTGCAGTAAATGTTCCCTTGTTATCAAGACTACGTATTTATAAACAGAGAGGAATACTATCTAAATTCATACCAGGGCTTGGATCACCACCAGCTAATACATTCAGATGCCAATATACAGTGCTCTATTGTTTACATGCAAAAGTAAATGTCAAACAGAGGTGTCTTTGCCAGTTACTAGATATTCCTCAGTCACTTCTTGGACCTGTCAGGTTGCAGCAAATTGAAGCTGCCTTATTTTTGACATTGCATTTGACCTGAACTTCATTTAGAGGAATCCTGCAATTATTTTAAAGGTATAGTATCGATTAAGACTTCAGTTTGTTTCAGAATTCGGCTTTCAGATCCTTGCCTGACCCACTCCTCGTGGCAAAACTCAGGTGATATTAGGAAAACAGAAGATAATTAAGAATCTAATTCCACTACGGAGGGGATTATGTATTATGTAGAACACTAGGAAGAAGATCACGATCCAAAAGCCAAGTCACCGAATTCTGGCTGTAATTGTTTTGACACATGGGATTTCGGTGGCCATGATTCTGTCATGATAAAACCAAAGCAGATTATTGCCTCAAAGCAATTAGCATAGTTAATTTTGACACAAGACAGCACACTTCTCTTTCACTATTTTCCCCTTCTTTCATCCTCTCCCCCTTTGTACCATCCCGACGCGGCTGCTTTCCCCGTCTGGGCGATGCTGAGCAGCCGGGAGCCCTCCTGCCAGCTGCGCTCCCTGGGGGACGTGGCAGTGCAAAGAGCTCCCTTCACCCGCAGCGGTACGGCCCAGAAACTCTCAGCGACGTGTTAGCCTCATTCCAACTGGTATCAGAGGGGCACAAGCACCACATCTCAAGCTGCTAGAGGGTTGTGGTTTTTTTTTTTTTTTTTTTTTTTTTTGCACTGGCCCTCCAGTGCGCCGAGCTGCTGAGCTAGGCTCACTGAAATGTACACTTGAAAGAAATTCTCTCCCCTCCTGATCACTAGTGGTTTCTATAGAAACAAGAAGGAATCTCTGTTCTTCTCTAAAATTTTCCCCTAATGCTTTTATACTGTATGAAACCATTTTTTAATTTTTTTTTCTTTAAAGATTCCACAGCTCTCCATTTATAACCTCATTTATCCAATTAAAGAATAGATTAGATTAAAAAAATGGGCATGGGGGTTAAATTTAAAGTAACACAATCCTGTGCATTAACTATCTGTGGTCAAGCCATCTCTCCTGGGTCATTTTATGGCTCAAGCATTTCAAAGTAAATAGTTTAAAACAACGGTACATCACAAGAGTTAAAAGGGGTCAAGAGGATATTTACTTAACCACTAGTTGACTTTTTAACTTAGAAATATTTCAGCAGTTACTGTATTTAAATGAAATCCATCTCCTCAGTGTCCCCATAAATTACTCTACAACTCCAGGGTTCCCATCCATGTTGCAAGTCACCACCCCAATGCCTGGAACTTCTTCTGCTTTAGATAACTGTGATGTTTGCTTGCTTTGTTATTGTGCCCTTCTCTGGAGACTGCATTTGCACAGGAATTGCTAAGGCTTGTAAATATTGTATCTGCCTTGTTGTAATCACTAGGCAAACATACTTGCACTCAGTCATATAAAAAAACCTAAGAGCTGTTGAGCCATGAAAAATTTCTCTAACAGAGGTTTGACTTCAAGAAAAAAAAATTGGAGAAGAAAACCTTCACACCAAATAGACTAACAGAGGCTATGCTAGCCAGAAACCAAAACAGCAATACAAACAAATGTTATTTGGGGTCTACTATTCCCTTCTATCAGAGGAAAAAGAAGACAATCATTTTTCACACCATAATGATGCAATATAGCATGTTTTTATAAAAACAATAATAGGCACTCATTTTCAGTGCACATAAATAACTTTCTTGTATAGTCAAGTCATATTTACTCTCACATGTTTACTTGGAAAGTTTAATATTCATGCACACACAAATCATTTACTGTGGGTAGTGAGTTGAACTCAACAGAATAGAGGTTGATTATATTAGGCAATTGCAGATGGGACCAAATGCAATCCTGATGTCACTAACGCGGCAAAGTGACGCACAGGACAGCTTCTGTCCGGCACGTCTGAAGGAGACGCTCAGTACAAACACCAATTTTGCTATTGCTATTTACTGCACCAGCACTGTCTGTCAGCAAAGATGACAACAAGACAGTCTTGGAGTTGCAATCTGAAGTGTTATTTGCTTTCCAATCTTCTGTTAGTTTGGCTGTATTTTTGCATTGTAAGAATTAAAAGTCCCCTGCAGGTGCTAAGAATATTATGAGAGCTGGAAATGAACAAACTGCTGGGTCAAATTCATCCCTATAACGGGATCCCACTATATATAACATTTAGACTTCCACCATCATGTTTGAGGATCTAGCATAATAACATGCTTGAATTCAGTCGCCTCAAAGCTCTTGGTGGGTCTTGTTAAGACTTACCCCAAAAGATATTTTTTTTCTCAAGAAGAGCAGAAAAAGAAAAACACACTGCATTTTTTTTTCTTCAACAAACAGGGTACATTACCTCGTATTTTGTAATATTTGTTTTGCTTGTTAGATTTGAGATGGTGGCTCCAAATGCAAAATCCCCAATTCAATGTAGGAGAATTGAATAAAGAAACATGCCAGCGTTGTATTTTTTTTCCAGAACAGTTAGTCCCATCATATAAATAGCTTCTTAATGTTGTTTTACATTGCCAGAGATAACTTGTACTATAACTAATGTATTTTAAGTTTCTTAGAAAAATAATTACCAAGCATTTGCTCCACCAGTAATAATCATGCTTGAAGTCATCAATTTGGAGAATAATGTTTGTTCCATTTTACTGCAGAAAAATATTTTGTGTCTACAGAAAAACATTTTTAGCATCAAATTTCATTTCACTTTGGAATGTTCAAACATTACTAGGAAAAAAACAAAACAAAACACCACCTCCCAGCCCAGACTGGCACTGCTCAAAGGCCAACATGAGAAAAGATGCATACGACTGGATCGCTTATTTCAGTGCTCAGCAGTCAATCAGTGATACACTGATATTAACAAGGATTGAAATATCGAGTGCCTGGTGATCTGCCAAAAAATCGTATGTTACCTGCTATGCGTTTTCTCTTTTTGTCTCTCCAGGGAAAAGAGCTCTGTACAGCTTCATGCACAGAAACCTATTTTAAAGGATATGCTGGTCAAAGGGGGTCCTGAAAATTTCACGTTGAGAAACAGGAAAAAAATACGTGCCGCAGCTAACTTTTACTGTCGTATCTGGAAAGCATTTAATATATTCTAAACTAAAAGTCAACACATATATGGTAGAGAGGAATGTAAGGCTTGCACTGTTAACTAATTTTTAGTTCAGAAAAGCTCTGTGAAAGTAGGAAATCTCTCTGCTGATATTGGACTCTTCCAAGGCCGCCTGGTTCCTAACATGGCAGTGGGGAAGAAAAGCCACCTTGATGCAATTACACAACTTCTAGAACAAAACCATCCTAACAAGCAGATGCTCTTTGTCGCTAACAGCAGAACATGCCTTCTTTCTTCCCCTCATTCCCAGTTTACCCCACCCAGAACTCGAGGTCCTACTTGTGTGTGACCATCTCCAGCTCTCCTGAACACGGTTAAAGGAAACCACTGCCTACTTGCTGTGGCCACTATTACGAGATTATGTAGCTAAACAAGAATATCCAGTTGTTGGTCATTGATTTATCTATAAAACGGTAACTGTAAAAATGATAGAAGAGGTTCTGTACTAGATAGTCTTGTGAAACAGTTTATTACTTAAGCATTAATGACCCGTTTAGAGGTCTTTACTGGTCAGGTAATGACCAGCTAAAGGAGTTAAGGGCCCGAGGCAAAGCACTCTAATAAAACCATGCATACAGCATGTGGTTGGTTCCTCCGAATTCTATTAGGAGAGAGGGGCATAAAGGATAATGAAAGACATGTCCAAGAGGCACTCATATCAGCCCTCTCATTTTATATCGGGCATAATGCGCGTGGCCTTATTCCGGCTGCACAAATCACGCCTTGTTTATACCACCACCCCTCTCTGAGAAGAGCAGTAACTGCAGCCAACAATGGCCAGTCATGAGATGTGAGGTGTTAAGGACCCTGTTCCTTTGGGCAAACAAACCTTCATTCAACGGAAGGAGCCCATGTTACTGTTCAAACACCCGCTATGCTCTGCACCTGCAGGGAACACACGCTCAATGCACAAGGAAGGGAGCTGATATGCTGACAGGCACCTCAGCCGCTCCTGCAGGTCCTAAATCCGACTCTAGTAGTATTAAAGGTGGAGGGATTAAGAGTTTTCTGTATTTCCAAGCAACTCTATTCAAAAACATTGACTTGAATATGAATGCCCCCTTGGTTGCCTTTTTTACTGTTTGCATTATGAGAAGAATCACATTAAAACAGGAGTGTAATATGGATCTCCCTACTCTAAGATTGAGACAAAGCAGCTGTATGTATATCTTTGCCAGTAAATGAGAAGCCAGCAGTTGGAACAATAGCCAGGGCCCTCGCTCTTGGCTTCAGAGGCAGGTAAAACACTCGGGCCCACATAACCGCATCTCGCTATTACAGCCCCACAGCATCATTGATTTCAGCCCTGATTTATGGCATCATTTGTTCCTGATAAGAGCCACTTGCCAGCACTACTCAGAAAAAGTAAAATACAATCTAGGAGCGGAAACTAGAAAGAAGAGAGGATAAGAAGAAGAAAGAACTGCTAGAGAACTCCGCACGGATTCCTGTATTTGCAGGACAAGGTGTTCTAGGCACAAGCAAACTTAATGGCTCAGCAGTTATGGCTGCATCATCAGTGGTAAAATGAGGATAAAGACCATTCTGATGACTTAGTCAAAAAGTTACTTAATTTCACTGTCACTTCTATGACTACAGTATATTTTGAATGTTTATTTTAAAAACCACTCTGCAGTGTTTACATGACTAATTATAATAGCTTCCTTAAAGTATTTCCAATTTTCTGTGTAAATAGCCTTTTAAGACATGTTGAGGCTTATTTCAGAATTTAACAATCTTTCAGAGCCATTGCAGCTAATTGTATAAATACCTATTAAGCCAAATTTAAGTTTAACTCATGTATAGAGTAGAAAAATGGTAGCTTTATACTCACACTATTCCAATTTGAAAGGTCAGATATCTCAGTGCTTTATTTCAGACCATCTGAAATGATCACAGTACAGCCTAGGCATTCACTGAGATTAAATTTTTCATCAAATAAGTGGGCAGAGCAGAAAACACACACAATATTAAACAGATATGATTATTTCTACACCTGTACACTTTGAGCAGCTCAGAATAGGAAAATAAAATTCAGGCCCTAACTAAGAGCCGATTCAGTGCGTGCACCACAAAGGCTGAATTTAAACCAGATTTATTCATTTTTAGAGCCAAATTATAAACTTTTGCAACACAGGGTTAACAGCAAAAGTGCTGACACAACAGCAAGCGTATAGTGGCGCCTGCAAGCAGCGCTATAATTAATCTAAGTGTACTGTCATTACACTAAACGCTGCTTCTGCAGGATCATTCCAAATCATGAGGCACTTTCTCTCTTTCTCAGATAACATGCAGTTTATTTCCAATCATGGGCATTTCCAGTCGTAGCATGATTTGCTAAAGGAACATTAGGTCTCAAAGCAATATCTTAATCAAATCAGAATTTTCTTCTGTAAAACAAATCTTTGGCTTTTGGAGAATTAGTAACATCTAATGCCTTAGGATAGAGATGTGAAACTGTGAGCTGAAATACGCACTGCTGGAGACCGTACTCAGCCTCCTTGCTTCTAGCCATTTACAAGTACATCTATCTAACCTCCTACCTACACACCTACACTTTATATGGTCATAAACCACCAATGCAATATCTAAATTATACCCTGAAAACTCCAGGTTGGAAATGGGTTGTATGAAAATTCACCTCATGTGGTTTATTCATTTCTGCAAGAATAGAAGGCTCCAATTCCTTTTGGATGGAACTCGTTTAAACAAAGCCCAACAGCAAACACCCATAAATTAAAGCATTATTGGTATTTATGCAAAGAGATACACGTAAACTGTGTGAATTCTGCGTAAAAGGATTAAAAAAGGAAAGCGGTAGAATCTCACACATACAACCCTAACTGCATTTATAAAGTTATTAAGTACTTTGTGAATTAATACTTTGAAGTACTACAAGGGAAGAAAAAAACATCCTGTCTGGAAACCTGTTTATTCACATTTAAGATTTTCCCTACTGCCATTCACATCCATTGAAGTAGGACTGCCCTAATAAACTAAGAAAAGATAGAAACGAAATGAATTTAAGTATTTCACTGTACCTATATGAAGCTGGTAATTTATAATAAATAGACATTTACCCAGAATATATTCCCTTTAGTTCAACATAAGCTATATTTGAAGCAATAGTCTGCCTTGGGAATTTTATGACCAAACTACTATGATTATGTTTACAGAGTTTAAACATATACATGTATACCAGAATTACTTATTCTTTACTTTTGATACACAGGTCTGTGATTAAAGAGCAATCTGAATTCTACGCTGGAATTTCTATAATAGTAATATTAACATGTAATTGCTACACTATATTAACGTAAATCACTTTGGAAAAGCATTAGAATCTTCAGTGGAGTGCTGGAAAAATTTATGTACAGCAAAATGATAAAAAAAATACACAATAAAAGTCAATGGTGAGTTTAGAAGCCGGGGTCACTGGGCCAGCACAGACCACTGCTCATTCACCATCTTTGCCCTTTGAAAACAGAGTTGCAACTCTAGGAATTAGATAAAACAACATAAGAAGAATGTGCTTAGAAGACATCAAGCAGATGTAGCACAATCATTCACGCTAAGGCTACTGTGGTGCTAAGTCAAGTTATGTTTTTCCACTAATAAATATATTTTATCTAGCAAACGAATACAACAACACACATACATACGCATATAGACTCAGAGAAGCCACAAAACATGCCTGATGACTACTCTACATTTTAAGAGTGAATAATGTGTGATCACAGACACATGGCCCTAGCCAATAGTGTGTCAAAACCTAGAGCAAAGAAGTATTAAGATTATCCTTAAGTCAGTATTAAAAATCCAAAGCACTAAGATTATTATTTCCTATCTAAAGATGGTGGTCCACAAACATTTGAAATTAGCAGTAATTTTGCTCCCCTCCTTGTGTTGGTAGTGGCATTCATGCAACTGCGCAGGCAAATAGACCAGGAACTTAATGTAGCTGCAAAGTAATTCCCTTCCTCCATGCCCCTTTCTCTCTCACACACACACCAATAGAAAAAAAAAAAAAAAGGCAGCTTTCAGCAGGATCACTTGCTTAATCTGATTCACAACATGACATCCTAAAGGCCAGCATCAGCACAAGGCAGACGGGACAAACGCATAGCTGGGGGAGGGCCAGAGAGGAAGACAGCACTCGTCCTGGCAGCTTGCACGTGTCAGATTTTAAGTGAATGACGAACCACGCCTACAATTTACAGTGTCCAGGCTGAGGGTGTTTTATGGCTGTTTAGAGAACACCCAAGGCTCATTATTCCCTTTGTCTTTTGCAACTTCTCCAACTCTGACTTTTGGAAATCCAGCCTACTTCTGGCTCAGCTGACCACTCATAAAAACACCACTGACAACTACCACTGCTGCGTCGGCGCTGGGCAGCAGCAGCACAGGCTGTCACTACAGGACTGGACCAGCCAAACTGTGCCAGCCCCGTTACAGCCTGCAGGTGTACCTGTGGCATGGAAACTCAACTGAAACAACATCCACAGAACACACCCGTGGAGTCCCCTGGGTCGCTTGATGGGGCAATTCTTCAAATTACAGAGATCTCCAGAAAGCTGCTGACAAAGAATATCCAAGGCCAATGTCCTGAAATGTTCAGAAAAGGGGTTGCCAAGGGTGCACTGTCCTCTGTTGGCTGAAAAAAGACTTCAGCTCTGAGACAAAACAGTCAAATTGTGTGGCTGACCATAGCCCACCGCTAACCGTACCCAGGTAACCCTCAACACACCCACGTCACGAGCATGCCTGACAGCACAGATGCGTGCAGCAAGCTTTAGGAGACAGAGACAGGTTTTTAGCTGCTGCCTCCACATCTACTTAACCTACCTTCACATTTTCAATGTCTTTTCCTCAGCAGTATAAAAGATCTGCTGAAATCACAAGGCAACAAATGACACAGGCAAGCAACTGACACTTCAGATACGAAGTACCCCATCGTGGTGTGGAACCACAGTCACAGGTCCTGCTGAGCCTCACGGGCAGCACGCACACCCCCGTGTTACAACAGCACCTCTCGTCTCTCAGCTGAGACTAGAAGTAATCCTGCTCATTTTATCCAATACCCATCTGCTAGGAAACACAAGCACCTCCAGCCCAAAGACCCAACCCCCTTCAGGCGAATCCCAGGGCACAAGGCTACAGGATCAGACTTACTTCTGGTGCTGCGGCTGCTGCATTTTCGGAAGCATCGTAGCTCATCTTCAGGCAGGTGCATGGAGTCCAGTTTCTCCAGGATACCTTTCCCAGGCGAGGGTGCAGGCTCTGCCCCCTCAGGGCACCAGGGGCCCCGAAGCCATGCTCTTTCTGTCCCCAGGTTATAACAGAAAAGCCACAAAGTACCATTAAGGCAGAAACATTTTGTTGAGGGTTTTGCTACTTTTAAGGAAACATGATGGGCTCAGACATCTCGCATCAGAAGAGGGCTGTAGGCACCAGATCATTAGTGGGCAGATACAACCCTGAGTCAGAGCCTTATGCCAGCCCTAAAAGGCAGGAGCTCAGACATCACTGTGGAGCTTACATTTGCTAGTGGCTAAATCTAGTGATTAGTCAGCACCGAGAGCTGCTGAATCACTCTTCAAAGGCACCTATCTCTCTGCTTACATCAGCTACGCAGCCGCTGCACTTCACTGAAACAGGCTGGGCTGCCCATCTGTGGCTAGGACCCTTTTACAAAGCTTGCACGATGCCCAAACTGCAACGCAAACAGCTGACCCCTGACCCACCGCAACGTACACGCTAATAAATTAACAAGACTGACAGGCACGGCAAAGGATGCATGATGGCTCATATGTAGTTCGTCTATTTTTTCTGATAAAATAATTTCAAATGGAATGCGATATTTATCTTTCATCTTAGCAATCATGAATATATTTAAACATCTTTTAAAGTTCTTGTCAATTCAGAATCCATCTGTCATTATTAATTGTTTGGGTGTTAATTATTTGTGATTAAAAACACGTAGGCATTGATATTCATACAAGACAAATGACATACGAAGCAGATGAGACAATTAGCATGAATTACTTCAATAACCCTGAACTCCCCCAAATCTTTGCATCATTAAAAGCTGTCTTTGATTAACAAATATAATAATAAAAAAATCATGAGATTAATCTATTTTATTACTGTGATTCTTTAACACTTTTACTGACCATGACAGACTTCACCTGACTAAATCTGAATTCTGTCAACTCTCATCGTAACAAAACCCAGTCTTAGAGATAAGGTGCTCTCCACAGGGGCTAAACAAAAGCAAATCAATATTTTCTAGCTAAAGGACAATCTTTGAGTCAAGATCTGTGTGAGGAAAATCTTTACCCAATTCTTAGAGGAAACTAACTACTTAGAAATACATAATAAGTAATTAAACTTATTGCTTCAGAATTTAACAGGAATTTTTAAAACAGTGGCAATTATTTTCTCATGCCAGTGGATGAAAGTCTCATGGTTATGTGTTAGCAGCACTTCAACTAAAAATGATTCATGCAACAGAAAACATTCGTAAAATAGAACAGAAAAAAACTAATAAAGTAAAACTTCTGCTCCTCAGTGATAAAAGCAAACAAAAGACATATTGCTTTACAGGGGTTTTGTCCGTGAGAGAATTTTGGTACTGCTCTAGTAACCACTTTGACAGAAAATGGCCGTTAAGCCCTATGTAAAGAGTATCTCTGAAATTTTTCTTCTGTTTTTGTTTCCTTTTTATATCTGAAATCAATTAAACAATAATTAAAAATTGATTTTGAAATGCTTAATCCTGCACATTTCTGCACTTTTTTTTTTTTTTTTTTTTTTTTTTTTTTGCTTGTGGGGAGACTTAAATATCACCGAACAAAATCCTCACGACTTTTCTTACCAAACAGGAGGATTTATAAGAGACAGAGAGGCAAATCCTACTCTTCTTATTTAGAGGAGTGCTGCTATCACAGTCAACAGCACTGCGGCATCTTTAAAAGCAACACAGCTTACACCGTATCACTGGAGTCAACAGGAGTGCCCGAAGGATGACAAACAGAGCTATGTTTCTGAAGTACTGTAACACCTAAACAGAGACAAATTAGACACACTTAGGGGAGGCGTGTATAAGTAAGGTTACGACAGTTCCGCAGAATGTCGCAGTTCGGTTCAAATCCTCAATCTGTCCACTCACAGCGTGGCAAAAAGTCAATACGTGTATTGCAGGAACTATCAGTAACTTCCCCACTAAATCCTGGTTGTGCTACAAACATGGGAATTTTCCAAAAGACATGGGTTACATCCAGCAAGCAGAAACATCTGATATGTCTGTTCTTGAAGGTTGCGAGAAGGACCTCCTCTGACCACGAGAGGGAGAATTGAATCATACACATTGTTTATTCACATCTATTTCTTTCTCAAACCAAGCTCAGGAGGAGCACACTTCGTAAGTTCAATACAGCCAGGCGACCCACCTCCCAGCAGTGGGATCCCTGCCTACACACACTTAACGGGGGCTCGGGAAGCGGTGTGAACAAAACCAAATCCCAGAACATCTCTTTTACGGAGGGATGTTGAAGCAGAGTCAGGAAGGGTGAGGTCACTGAGGACACGCTTCTTGAAGGCAAGTTGGATCTGAGTTTTCATAAGGATCTTAGACTCCTGAAAGTTGCAACTAGGATTCTGAGGTTTTAGCTGTGCTGTGCTTTGTCTTTTTCACCTCAAAATAAGGTTACTGGTGTACGCTGCCTGTTTCTGTAGCCCCACTTCATGGGTGCCACTGGTGCTCCAAGTGTGCATGGGCTGCTGGCTAACTTTCAGGTGGGACTTCAGATGTTGGGCTTAGCTCCTGGCACTCTGCTAGCCTGGATCTCACCTACTAGGAAGTCTCCTAATCATCATATGGAAGACAGCAACAATTATGACCTGAGCTCCTCCAAAAAAAAATAAAAATAAAAAAAAAGATTGGGAAGGTCCTGATGACAGAGTATTTTCCATGAAAAACATGAAACACTGAAACATGACCTTTCCCTCAAGGCTGCAGACCTAGAGTTTGCTGATAACCTTTCAGGCCTGCTGCAAAGAGCAACTATTTTCTGGGCCACCAGGGAAGTCACAGACTGAGGGATGAATGAGATTGTCATGAGAGGTTTATGTTTATTACATCCATTGCTGCTGATAGCAATAACTAAGAGGAGTCCCCACTGTACAAGCCTTTGCAGATCTGCAATAAGTTCTTATGTTCTGGTTATGTTTCAGCGCTTGGAGAAGTGCAGAGTAATGGAGGTAAATAAATAAATTACAACATATGTTTTTTTTTTTTACCCTGCTTCAAAACACAATCCTAGTCCTCATTTTTCAGAATCAGCCATTACTCACGCTCACTCCTGAGGATCAGCTTTATTTACAAAAGAACTCATAACCATATGACATCGAGCCTATCTCCTAGCCTCCCTATGTTATTTGTGACTGGAATAATCACAGAGCATTTATAAGAAATTTGAGGCAGTATTAAACGCAGAGCATATTTTGGGTTTTGGCCAGGATGTCTGGACCTTTTACTGTACTCAATCAAATATATTATGCTGATCTCCAGCCAGCGAAAGGAGATGGGAAGAAAGCTCTGTTCAGCTGAAGAGCAACACAGTGGATGTGACTGGGACCCAAACATTATTTGTCAGCAGACAGATGGGGAAGCCCCATCCCAAAGCAACGTGTAATGAACAGCTACTGATGGCATGATCGAAACAGGCAATACGTGTTTACATTCTGCTGCTCCCGAGGCATGCAGTTATTTTTCTCCCTTGGATTTTGAATTCCTTTTTCTTTCCAGAACATGGCTAAAATCTAATCCTACATACTGAAACTACTTACAAAAGCCAGCTTGTATCTGACATGCAACAGCAGTACAGGAACACCTGAGCCACATTTACTATGCCATTGCAGCTGCGACAAAATTAATGAGCTGACCTATATGAGAAAGGAGTCAAAACAAGCTTTTCCTGCACAATGGCAAAAGCTTTGTATAGAAATAGGTCTACTTAGATTATTCTATATTATAAAGTTACATATACTTAGGCACAGGAAAGAGGATTTTGAAATTCAAACTGTGTAGGACCAATTGCTGTTAAATTAATACTCCACAGCTGTACTGAACCTCGGAAAACACACCACTCACCCACTCATTTTCCAAATGTGCAGGGAAAGCAGCTGCAACTACAACATCACCCTGTGTGATGCTACAAAGAAGCATCTCAAGAACAGATGAGCGTACTGTACACACATGGTAATATACATGAGATATAGCATGCATATATGACTATGTAGTGCATTTATGTATCTCCTGTGGGAGCATATATTCATAAACAAAACCAGCACCTGCAAAGGCTGTGTATACCCATACATGTACAGCTATATGTGAGTCTCCTATAGCCAGAACCCTTCCTTCCTAGCACACATTTTGGACTTTTTTATGGATGGTGACCTAGACAAATGCATACAATGCACGCAACAATGGTGTTCAATTAGGTATTAGGAATGGGTTCATTTAGGTGAGCGTTTTTGGAAGCTCAAAATCTGCAAAGAAATTGTAGCGAGTTTTGCAAGTCACGCTGAAAGCAGAAGTTCTCAATGGATCGGTTAAGCCAGCCAGTGATACTAGAAAATACTGATGCCAGCACTTCTGATAAGCAGGTTAACCTGTAATGCTTCAACTACTATCCTTGGTGTCACTAACTGCTTCATCCTGAGTGTAATTGACTCCAGGGGAAAACAAAAGAGGGGATTTTGTTTTGTTTTGACAAATCCACTGCAAGGCACCACACTAAGGTGCCAAAGGCTACTTTGTATTTACAATGCTGATGATACGCACAACTCAGAAGTTTCCTGACCTCAAGTACAAACACAACATGAAAGGTGATATATCAAACTGACACTATCACAGCCAGGAAAAAAAAAGAAGAGAAAAACACCTCAGATTTATACCAGGCTTGCCTGCCTAGCATAAATACTAACATCAAGCTATGCAGGCTTTGTTATACAGCTGCTTAAAAGTTCTGCGAAACAGCACAAGGGCAGAACAGTCCCGAATCAAATGGAAGGCATTTCCAAACATAAAATTATAGGAAGTGGAGAAAGAAATCTGATGAACCTGGAGAGGAACTTTAAGTTTACGTAAACCACAGCACATTCAGCCCTCACTTATCCTGTTCACATCTCCATTCCCTATCCTGCACCTCCAACCTGCAGGCCAGTGCCCCCCTCTATTTGTTGTGCCTATAAATTTTTTTCCACCATACCCTTGTGCATGCGAGAGCCCTATCCCTGAAACAGTTTCAGAGGATTTCAAACAAACCCTTAAAACAGAAAGGGTCTGAAACCAGAGCTTCTTTCAACTGAGGCATTAACAAAACAGATCTTAGCCCAAAACAGGCCTTCCTTTCCGCCCCCCCCCCCCCCAAAAAAAAAAAGTTCCTGTTCATTACCTGGAATCATACAGTGTTCTCGCACACATCTTTGAGGTCCCCCCTCTGTACACTGGGGGTATTTTAATTGTTTAGAAAGAGCATTCATCCATTTTGTCACAGCTGTATCTCAATCGATTCCAAAGGCCAAAAGCTGCTAGCTGTACTCCAGGATGCAGTACAACCGAGGTGAAAGGAAATATTTATGTAAGAAAGTAGAGATAGATAAAAATAGCATTCCGTAGTATCTAAATGAAAGTAATAACAAAGAAAATTTTGTAGCTGTAATTGTACATAATGTCCAAATGACCCATTAGGAGACAGACATTAAAAGAAGTCAGTCACTTTACAAAAGATAACATAAAAGCATTGACCGTGAGTGGGCATAAAGTAAAAGCAGAGATTTAGAAATTTTGTAGTGCTTTCTATATCTTTTCACACAGCATAGTCTTATCGTGGGTATTTTGAAAATATTAATGCTAGTAACATGGATGTAGTATTGCATTTCCTCCAAAGAACATACATTTGAATAACAGAATATATAATATGAGCTCTGTATCGTAATTTAATTTAACCATGAAACCAATTTCTGCCTTCAACATTTTATGTTTTACAGTATGAAACAGAACATTATTTGCTGTAATGTAGTTTATTTAACCTTAACCTGATGTGGTGCAACAGTGAATACAGATACACTCAAAATGTTAATAATATGACACGCCAAGCTGATTAAAATTTCAATTGTGTTTCCTCCGTCTCCTTTGGAAAGTTAATGAATTAATGAATCTTTAAAGGACAGTCAGGGAGGCCTTAAAAAGAAGATGCCTTTTTGAGTAAGGAGAGAAAGTGGCAGATTACAACTTAATGGCTTCAGAATAATGGTAATTTCCCTATTTTCTTCACTTGCCTTAGCTCAGCTAATGGCTTCATTAGTGTCCACACTCTCAAACGAATAATAGAGGACCATGTCACATCCATCTTAGTCACATCACAATAAAACCGTTAAATACAATTCAGCTACCTGCCTTCTGCCAGTCTGTGCTATGAGGCAGAATTAGCAGCACAATCAATACAGAATCCTGGTATTAGATTCTTTTTCTTTTAAAAATGAAGTGTATCATCAGGTATAATCATGTATTGCTATTTAACTGTATTGCAAATTTTATGCTAATAAGGTAACTATAGTTACTCAGAAAGGACAGAAAATGAAAGGGAAAAGATATCCTTACTTTACATCTATTGATGAAAAAAAATAATAATAACACAGCTCTTTATTTGATAAAATTGACGGATTACCTCAAAGTCAGCACAGACATGTCAAGTTCCTCCTGACATCCCAGATACCAAATCATTTCACAAACCCGGCTAATTAAGCAGCTAAAAACCTCCTTGGCTTTAGCTACCTCTGTCTTGGGAGAAGAGATTCCATTGAACCAATTAAAACTTTTGGAACAGATTCAGTGTAACCGAATACAGCTCCAGCAAAAGGTATGAAGACTGATGCAACAAGTTCACAAACTGACCTCACAACTCCAGAAACAAAAGGGAAATCTGACTTTTCAAATACGTTAAAGGTTTTTAATTTACAAAGAAGTTCAATTTCAATTATTTTTTATCATTATTTTTAAATTAAGTTTAAGCAGCACTGTTCTTTTTACTCATTATACAGTTTGGCTACCCTTTGCAACGTGAAATTTGTTTAAGCATATTTCTCTCATTATATACATATTTCATACAACAAACAACATGCAGGCTCTAACAATAGTGGTTGAAACACGCACACTTGGCAAAATGTAATGCCCACGTACTATTATCCTGTACTTTTTATCAGTGGATACCAAAGGAGCAAGCTCCAACTTCTACCCAGCTAAACTGCAGCTGGCAGCAGCACACAGGTACTGGGGGGCATGGGGAATGGCCCACTTAATATATAAGGAAAATCTCAAATGCTTCAGGCAAAATTGTGTTCTCAGATCCACGGCGCAGATCCCGACTCCTGTGTTCTGCCCCTTCCTGACCCAAGCATCTAGCGCTACCAAAAGCTGCTACGGACATGTAGAGGCAGAGGTTTCCTGGATCATACCAATCTAAGGCAGGATTTTGCAGAGATTTCCTGGACTGATTCCCTCGTTCTCTCCGCATAACCCTACCGTAACCACATCCAACTGACGTCCAGGAAGAAACTGCTTTTGTAAATCTTAGAATACATGAAGTGCCGGGCGTCTGCGCTTGTCAGCTGAATAAATTCTTCTGACAACATAAATCTGATCCCACTGAGAAACCTTTTTTAAAATACATTATTGACTAAAAATATTTATATGCAGCACTTTTCCTGTTAGCAAAGGTAATATATTAACTGCTTTGCCATTACTGCGAGTAACTTCAGGCCTAAGATAAAATATTTTTGTATGCGTGCTATATATCCCTTTTGATTTAAAACATGATGTCGATATTGTACTAAATCACAGCTGAAGTCCCAGCCTTAAACAGATCTTGAGTGACACCTGCATTCTGAGTTTTTATGAGCAGTTAAGCAGTGATGAGGCCTTAATGAGAAGTACTGCTTTCAAAGTATGCAGCTATGGGTAAACATGAAATATCCTCTTTTCATATTATGACTGTTAATCATTTTAGTTCTTAGATGTTATTTTACAACAGACAGATGGAAGAAGCACAAAAGATCTCCTACTTCTTGTCTACCCTCAGGATTCTAAAACCATACAAATAAAAATAAACTCATGGCACAATCAAGAATCAAAACCTGACGTAGTTGGGCTACCAATGTATTTCTCAGAAGACCAGCTCACAGCTCTCTGTGGAAGGTGTTACTCTCAACATCCCAGTTCACAATCTTGGTCTAAACAAATTCCCCTCAGAACAAATGTGGAAAGCTCCACAAATACATTTGTCTGTTAGACCTCAGAATTTGCTTAAAAACATCACTTTCTATTCAGACACCAACTTTCTATTACACATGTGCCCCCCTAGGGCACTGATTAATTCTCTGGGCACAGAAACTTCATCTACAAACAGGCCAAAACTACTGGTTTGTGACTCAAGACGTAGCTGCCACATCAGCATTATAGCAACACCAAGCACAGGAATATCCAGATGTGACCTTTATTTGACATCAATTGGCCAAAGTATTGCCTTTGTTTGTTTGTTTTTAAATGTAACTTTAAACACATAACTGAAACAGAACATTTAAGAATACAACCATACTTTTAACATTTGCTATAGGCATGCTTAAGAGTTCAAAGTTAACTTTTTCCTGCTCACTGCACCTTTAAGATTTCTGCATCACCCTCTCATTCACTTAGCTGCCTGTAGGAAGAATATCTCATTGCAAGGTAGAAGAGGCAGGAGGGAGATTGCTATTTGTAGGTAAGTTAGGCAAGAAAGATGCATTTACTACTTTCCTGTTTTAACCAAGCAGTTTTACAGACTACAGGTCCCCTCAGAGTAAGCTTGCTTAGCATGCAAGTACATTATCTGCCTAAACTCTGCTTTTCTGATTAAAGTTTTGTATTTAATTAAAATTGACTTTAATTAAAATGCAAATATTCTAGGACTTCAACAATAAATTGTTTACACTAGACTGAGAAACAGCCCTCAAAGGCTTTGGAAAAAAATAGTTTCAATTGCAAGCTGTATATTCAAACCTCACTGCTCAGTGAAAATGGGTAAAGATCCTTTTTTTCTCCTATTGGCTTGATCTTTTTTAAACAAATGGAAAGATATCCCAATTTGTATCTAGAATTCAAATAGAAAACAATCCCCAAACTTATTGGCTGTTGAGCAAGCAATTAGGCCAGTTCAGAACATCTTTTGTGTTTGAAACAATTCCTTTAGCCAATTTTGCTAGGAAATGATACTGACACCACAAAAGAATTGCCAGTTAAATGAATGATACGCATAGTCCCTTCACCGAGTGATAAACGTGTGCATGAGCTTGTGTGCATGCAAGGATCCATCTGCATTATCCCTTCACCAGAAACATCCTGCTGGAGGTTCAAAAATAGCCGTCCTGTTTACAAAAGAGCACAGTTTAGATACAGCAGATATATAGCCCGCTCATTTCTTTCTTTAAACACACAGAGAAAGACTCTACACCCTAGGTTTTGATTTACTGCAAGCTAGACTATATGCTCTGCAGCATCAACAATACTTTTCTGTGTGAAGTGCTGGGACTCAAAGGTGAATTATGCTTATGACCAATTCATACCCATACTCTACTGGGAATAAAATTGAGCCACGGTAGTTAATCTGACTTAAGTTCCCCAAAATACAGTTGTTCTTAAAGAACTTCATTTCTGAAGAAACTTGAAATCAGACTTCGTAATTTTTGTAGAGTACTATTATGCATGGTTTGGAAAGAAACGCGCCAACTTCAAAACCTTACTACACACACATATAAAAAAAAAAAGCAAAAAAGGTAAACAGTGCTCAGAAGGTTTTATGATTTATTAGCAAAATCCTGCATTATACTTATCGCTATTTCACTGTTCAAATACTGAAGAGCAGTGATGCAAGCTAAATGAGAAAATGGAAGTAACATTTAACGAGTTTGAAAAATCCATTTACAGAAGGCGGTGGAACGAATCATTTGTGGAAAGTTTTTAACTGGAAGTTCTCACTAGAGTAATGGTATGAATCTGACCCCAATGGAAGTTCCATAAAGTATCCTCATTCTCTTAGAGAAAGTCTTACAAAGACCCACTCACTATAAATTTGAATTTCCTAAATTCATTGCAGATCTGAGAAACCAAAATGAAATAAATTACCACAGTTTGACACCATCTCCTTCATCATAGTAATTCCAGATTTCAGTATAAAAGCCATTACTTAACTTGCACGCCATAATTTACACACTCTTTTACACAATAATTTTTGATCCAAGAAAAGATTCATTTTCCTTTTATAATTATCTTGTGTCAAAGTCTTTAACCTTTTCATCTGAAAAACTAGAGCTGGATTCCTTCTCGAAACATATGTCAAGAGCGCCGCTCCGCTCAGCGTGCTGCAGGAAGGTGCTGGACAGGAGAGGGGAGCCAGCAGCGCTACAGGGTTGCAAAACAAGATGCTGCAGCTACTAAATATGGTCCTGATTCTGTATAATTCAGTGCTATTTTTACAGTTTCCTGATGAAAGACAATATTTTTAATAGGGTACACGATTGTTTTAATGTCTCCACAAGCACCCCCCTAAAGCAAAGCAGCCCAAGTACTGCTGGTCTGAGCCACCAACGGCAGAGAATCAAGCTCACTGACCTTACCTCTGGATTACTCTAACAAAGAGTACATTGTTAAATAAATCTTAACAGAGTGCACCATAGTGTCACCTACAACCAATTACCGCCATTGGTTGCTTTCCAAGCACTCCACAGCAAAACAATTTATTTTAGTGAATAAAATCCGTGTCACTCCAACACGAAGCTTTAAGTACAGCATGAGACCCAACGAAACCACAGTGGCACACAGTTATTACTCAATTTGCATAACTTATACAAATCAATGTAGATTCATTAATTAGCATTTTCAGAGGCTGTCCTGGAGGCCAGGGAAGGCAGGTTCGAGCCCAAGCACACCAGCAGCCAGCCTCTCACAGAAAGCTGACAGCAGGCACCAGTCTGGGCACTGTGCCCCTCCCCTGATGCTAAATCAAGATTTCACTCTGGCATTTCTCCAGAAACTGACAAAAATAAGAATGATATTTTACTATATTAAAATTTATATTAATGTAGCCAGATCAGTACATACCTGGCTGACCGGGCATCTTTGCGAAATGGCACCTTTTAGTCACACATAAGAGGCATGGCGGGTGCTAGCGGTTGCAGGCCCACTTTGGGGTAGGGAGCAGACAATGCCTTAACAAAAGGAGATTTTTACACAAAAAGGTCTCCACATTTGCTCCTGGCTTGCTCCTTGTGGTGGTGTGGGCCTGAGGCTGCCCTGGCCACTCACCAGCGAGGCTCTGTCAGGTGCTGGGGTTGCACCCCGGCGTCTGCTGAGGTGAGGTGTTGCCTCTTTGGCAATGGGCTCTGCACCACCTCGGGCCTTGTCCTCACACAGGTGGAAGCATCTGTCCACTAAGTGGCACTTAAAGTGAGCAACAATATGAAGCAGGAGAGAAAAGGCTTTGGAAAAAGCCGTAAGATACATCACGCAGGGCTCTCTCCTGTCTCCAGTGTTGAAGGGAGAGCTGTTATGGACATCAGAGAGTAAGACTGGTGCCAGAATAACCCAAACCCTGCCAAAATGGCCTGCCCTTGGGTCTGCCCCAATGAGCCATCTCTCTGGTGCTCAGGAGGGGGGCACTAAGTCAGACAATGACCCCAAACCTAGCCTCGGCACGGCAGCCACCAGCCACAGCAAGGAGCAGCAGCACGCAGCGGCCTGGCTGCGCCCACCTTCCTCCATTTTGCGGGAAGGCGCAGTGCTGCAGCCAGGGTGGGAAGGGGGGCTCCCACTGCTGCATGGGCTGCGAGGCCTGGCGGCCAGCTTGACTGTCCGGTGAAATGAAAAAAATTACTTTTAAGTGATACAGCTATGTTCCTGGTTCCTAAGCAAGTGCCACGCTGTTACGGGGAATAATTAGCTCTTACTTCAGGCACCTTTCCTGGGTGAGGGACATTTTCACCCTGTTCCCAGTTCACCCACCAGCAGATGTGCAGGAAAAGCCTCTACCAATGAAGTTGCGAGCCCACCTTGGTATAAATTTCCTTTTTGAGAAGTTTCTATCTTGCTTTATCAGAGACCAGTGTCTGTGCTGAGGAAAGCCTATAATGATTTTTCTCTTTTTCAGGCTTATTCTAGAATTGCATCTATTTTGGGGTTTTGTTTAGATCTGTTGCAGCTTTCATACCGTTGATCATGTTGTTTTTCTAACCCGCCCTGAACATCTGTTGGCTCTTTCTGAGGCTGCATAATCCTGTTTCTTTTTTTTTTCTTTCTTTTTTTTTTTTTTTTTTTTGTGTGTGCGCTTTTTTCCTCTTATGTATTCTACTGCTATCAGCTGGCTAGTTTTCTTGTTTTTATTTTCAACTTACATTTTATTTAATTTGGAAAAAAAATTAAAAGCACAAATTTTCTCTGGCCTCAACAAATTCATACCTGACACTGCTTTTGTTTTATTCTGCTGTTCTGTTAGGTTTCATGTTTGTTTGGGCTTTTTTTTTTTCTTTTAAAATTGCATCAATGTAAAAAAATGCATCAATGTAAAAACTCTGCTCTCAGCAGATGTAAAGGTGGAGTGAGAAGACGATGAAGGATCTTGTTTTCTTAATGATAAAAATCAGTACGTATAAGAGATGCCAGGCTGGCAGCCCTGCAGAGAACAGAGCACACACCGTTTAACCACAACCCAGACGCACACACTCTCAGCAGGACCACTGCAAGCACTGAAAGGGGAAATAACAGTCAAACCTTGGCCTCCTCGCTGGGGCTGCCAGCATGGGCGATAATTAGCGCCAAGCGTGGGGGTGGTTTTTGTGACGTTGACACTGGGAACTGTTTGGAGACTACAATTATTTTGCATAGCCTGACAAACAGTTATCAGATGGCAACGGCTTTTGGTCACTACTGGGCTGGACTGCATTCAAACCCGAAAGAGAAAGACACGTATCTCCTCAGCCAGCTAGTCTCCTTACCCAGTGATTATAAAACAAATAAGATTTGGAGGTTGACAAGAGTCCCTTTTAGCAGCATTTGGATTATAAAATTGCTCTGACTCACTGCAGCGCATTGCTCCCTCTTAATTAACAGGGCTGAACTTTGTACATGTCTAGACTTCCTCCTGCAGAATGGCAGAATTTGGCCTTCATGAATATCATTTGAAGTCATATTATTTACAGAGCTTTTATTCATTTCAGTCATTTGTTTCAAACATTTTCCACAAAAGGAAAAAAAGCACCAACTGCTGGGCTATTTAATCCAAACTTAACAGTTTAGATGTTTTATTCAGCATTTTAAAAAGGATTGTCTTAGGGAATTTTATGTGCTGCATTTCTAATGTTAACTTTACAGATTGTAAAGTGCCTTGGGATGCACTAGCATGAAAGGCATTAAGGTATTGCACGATTTAACCAAATGTGTATTGCACTAAAAAGAACCTTTTACAAAAGTGCATACATATAAAAAACACAGCAATGTTAGTGTTTATTAAGAGAGATCAGATTTATTTCTTCAAGCAAAACAATTTTTTCTCCTCCATTGGCAAAAATGACCCCTTTTGTAAATTAAAAAATTTCCATCACTACTGGCATAAAATTGCTGAAATTTTACACCTTAGCTAAAATTTATTTTTCCACATAAAAGTTTAGTCTTTTAGAAGATTGGGATTCATATGAAATCAAAACTTTTTTTTTTTTTTTTTTTTTTTTTTTTTTTTTTTTTTTAAGTAGATAGGCTTTAGGATTTCTGTTTTGTGGGTGGCTTTTTTCCCCACTAGTTATTGGGCTGAACCAATTAACTACATTAACTAGCTTGGTCACAAGATTTTATGGGTACAAAAAAAGGATAAATCACACATTTTGATCCATGCTTCCTATTACTATCAAAAAATTGCATTTCAAATACAAGAAAAAGCTTGTACAGCTAAATCCCTTGACATGCCTTGAAATCACAGAGTAGGCTTGTACACCAATCACTTATGAGAGAGGATTTAATGTCAGTGGGTGAAGTTCACCACGGTGAGGAGGAACAGCTTTTACACAGACAGAGCAGCCTTATCAAGGACAGGTGGGGTACTGTATCAGGCTTTATCTCCACCTTTTAAATGGGAGGGTGGATTTGATCCTTCACCACCTCCCTCCCCATATTCCACTTTTGTAATACCAGCGTACTCAAGCTCTGCAGTCTCAATTCACAGACTACCACAGTCCATTAAAAACATCAGCTGATTTTAAAAGGCTACAGACAAAGCCCAAATATTGTGCCATGGATTTCAACTAGTAAGACTAAACACAAGATTTAAATTTGTATGGAAAAATATATATTTATTATTCAAAAATGAAAGAACAACAAAAAAAACATACTTTCTGTCTCGGAGACATTAGAAGGAGCAACCACTTTGGAATGCTAGATCCATCTTTTCATTAAAATTACATTAAAAATAAAACACGGTAAAGGAAGTCAAAGAGCAGTACTTCTACCAAGAAGGGAAGGATTAGTCGTCCTTTGCATTCTCAGTATTAAATTTAATATGACATTCACAATACATACTCATAGCTCCAGATCTTTTTTGAATGATAGGAACATTTTCTCAAAAGCTTTCAGTTATAAAACAGCCCTCAAATAGTTTTGTTTCTGTAGGATGTCTGCCTGTAATCCACAAAGGTTTCTTACAAATACAACTGCAAGGATTCATTAGGCTTTTAAGTGAAAACTTTCAGATGATGGACCTGAAATCCAATAATATTCCCCTGTTTAAAGAAATACAATAGACCTATGCCTTCCAATTACAGTGGATCATAAAACTGAATTAAAAGATACTTTTTTTTTTTTTTTTTTTAAAAAAAAAAAAAAGCTAATTACGATTTTTAACTACCTCTCTCCCACCCTTCAATTACTACGGTATTTTCAGTTACACATTTATTGCATTTTGTTTTCACACAACTTTTTTCCACCCAAGTTCAAAGTAAAATCAACCCACAGGACTTGATTTACATTTTTGCTGTAGACATCATGTACAAATGTAAATACAAGCCCTTATTAAACTCAGTGTTTTGCAAACCGTGCTGCTGTGTAACAACAGGATGGCAAGTCTTGGACTCCATGAATAGTGGTCTTGACTCCCAGATCTGATTTGAGCATCACTTTGAATATCACTGACTGAGACTGCAGCCACATATGGCATCGTTTACCACAACCTCCTCTTGTGTTTATTTTACACTGATCGCTAAAACATTACAGCACAAAGTGTCGTGTTATCTCTGTATCTATCTCAATATCTATAACTACTTTCTCTTTTGTAAAAACTAGGACAGGGAGTTGTAGCCCTCAAAGATTACAGATACCCATCTTCCTAAGCCTGACTAAGCCTAAACACACAACAATTATAAGATGGTAAACAGCAGTAATTGTACACTAAATGTCTTTTTAAAGAGCCAAATGTGCACTTAAAGTTTAACTCCCACTCACTGCTGCTCTAGAACAAACAGTAAATTAGCGAATACAAAACTAAAAAATAAAAAAATAAAAAAGCCCTGCAGCATGCTCCTCAGGCAGGAAGTAATTGAAAATTTTTTTTTTTAAACTTTGTAGACATAATGCAGGATAGCTTCAATAAAGCACTGCCTGTAGTAAAAGCATGAGATGATCTTGTAATCCAAAATAAAGTGTGACATCTGGTAATTACCATGCATTGACAGAAAAGGGAGCACCCAGAGAAACAGCCACCCTCACCCTGCAAATCAGTCCTTTCTATTTTCTCAACAGACAGTTTATTACCTCACGTATTTTAAAACAGGGCTTTATATGCACCTGTACGTATCAGTGCAACGCAGCCAGTTTCATGTCCGTTACAGGCAGCTAAGGCTTCCTCTTCTCACTGGAGCAGGTGGCATGTGTGGGGCACAAAGCACGGGGCTATTTTTGTCCCACATGCACCAAAAATGGCTTTGGGGTATCGCTCCTGCCTCATTTACCACCAGATTACAGAGAGTCCTGAAACTTCGCATGAGACTCACAACAGGCTTGCCTTTTATTGGCTTGGGGAAGGTGGTTTTGGGAGGGTTTTTTAAGGCAAAGAATCCCACAGCGGAAACGAATACAAAGGTGAGTCACTAGCAAGCGCTCTTCAGCTTATAGTGGGCACCAAGAGCAGAAACAGCAGTGACTGAGATGCCCCTTTCTTTCTGACCGGGGCCCAGGGCAAGAATCTCGGTGTGCCAAGGCCTGTTGATCGGCAGAGCACAGAGGTTTTCCAGGCTTACACGTGAACATTATGTTTATGGGAGGAAGGAGGGAGAAAAGAATTAAAACATTTTAAAAAGTAATAAAAACGTGGCTGACGTCTGACAAAAGCTGATTGCTCCTGCAGCGTGCTGCAGCATGTGTTACGGTGTGACAGCTCTCCTGACAATTAGAATGAAGAGGTCGTGTGCACTAATAGCAATGCCTAATTATGGAATATATAAAACATACTATAAATATTCCACCATTTCCAAAGAATGTGACATTTACCACCAGAGGTATCATGTTTGGTTTTTCCATGTCTGTTTCCATGTCTACACTTACGATACTGCACATTTAAACGCTTTCTGGAACTCAGGAAAAGCAGCACCCAGGCAAAGAAGGAACACTTTAATACTGGTATTAATTTGTACGGGCATACGAAAAATATTTCAAAAAAGACCTCTATGTACCTTGACAAATCTTTAGGCATGCCCTAAAATACCTCTAAAGTTAAAAGTATATTACAGTAGCCATTTTGCAAACGTGTAAAGTGATGCAGAAATTATCTACACAAAAGCCCAAAGTGCTAACTAGAACTCCAGATCTAGTCGGTAGCCATCAGATTGCTTGTTTTTGCTATTTATTATCCAACATTTACTACTTTAACAGCACCCAGAGACTAAATGGGTTAGGCCATACTACTCTGTGCCATGCAAGTATGTGACAAATGACTACGCAGGGATTATGTTGCACTACAAAAGCTGTAAGAACTAGTTAGCCTTGCATAAAGTATCACAGGACAGAGGAGAAGGGCAGAAGGTATTGTGAATACCTTAAACTCTTATAAATGCGAACATTCTGAGTTCCCCCAAAATCAAAGGGTTAAAATATAGATGATTATTTTGTTTTAAAGCACGCCTTTACTCTGAACAGAGCAGCTACGTAAACCAGCACCTGTCAAGTCTATTAAACCATTCTCTATTTAACCAGAATTTACATTTAGTTCAGTCAATTAATATAAGCCTTATCAGGTTCATGATAATTAGCACACTTATTAACAGCAGCAACAGCAGCAGAAATAGCGTCAAAAGAAGAGCTTTGTTGTAGTTCTGTTGTTACCACTAGAGACTCCTATCTGATCTTACCTGGTGATCTACTTGTACTGCCAAGGAGACCCACTTACTCTGCCCTTAAGCCAGACAAATTGCTGTGACAAGAAGCAGACTTAGGGTAGCTTCCATGCACAGATCACTCTAAGTACTTTACGGGTCTTGTGCTGATAAACTACTTGCTTTGCCAATTTCGTTTGGCTTATCCAGGGCTAAACTGTTTTACTTGAAGGGGAAGGATGGTGGCGTTTTTTATTTGGTTGGTTTCCCTTCCTTGGAGTTGTTTTATTTAAACCATGCGTGTGTTGTAAGGTACATGCTGTTATAGGTAAGGGCTGTTGGACCAAAAAATAATTTTTAATCAATAAGGAAAAAGAAATCCTCTTTTGCCTGCCTTTGCCCTACATAGTTATTGTGCATGTGTGCATTAGCAAATGCCGAGTTCTTAAAGCAAGTGCTACTTGGAGCAACCAATCAATAAGGGCACTTTGGGGTTGCTTTTTTTGTTGGTGGTGGTGATTTTTCTTCTTTTTGTTTGGCTGCTGTGTTTTGTTTTTTTTTTTTTTTTTTTTTTTTTAGTCTTTTAATGGAGTTAAACAGCAGATACAATTTAAACTCTTCACACAGAAGATGCCCTCTAGCCTGTCAGCATACAACTAAGTATTTTGACCAGAACTGTCAAATTTCAGGTAATTGCTTATACAAACACTTTTTCATTACTCTCTTGAGCTGTAAAGTCATTGGGGTGTAATTTACAATGCAGAAGTGTTTAATATATATATATATATATACATGTATATATACATATACACATGTATATATAAATATATATATATATATAACAACTCATAGCATATTTGCTGATTTTGTTCCCCAATTTGAACTAGCATTTTCCTTCTCTCAAACTCAGAACCATTAAACCAAACCATAAGTCAAAATTATTTTGAGACTAAAGGCTACAAGTTAAGCACCTTTGATGAAATTAACCACTGCTTCAACAATAAAGGGAGCATTCTGCTGTCCTTCACTTATCGCTGTTGTTAACTATCCAGCATTAGGTAAGAGCTGGGAAAAAATGAAATCCATGACTTCTACTACAGAGCATATTATCCAGGCAGGTGACTTTAAAGTGATGTTAGAGATGCTGTTAGAAACCGAGAGTCAAATCAGAATTTTAGATTCCTAGGCTTTTCAACATTCAAGACAGACTGCTAACAGTAGTTTAAGTTATCTGTTTTTGTAGTAGAAACTACAGAAACAGGGAAAATTTGCAACAAACCAGGTTGAATTATAGTGAGGGTATTTTCAGGCTACATTTTAAGAGCATACTTGAAAGACTGGCAGAGTAATCTAGAGCTCTGATTCTTCCTTGAATTCAAAACAATGAGATACTTAAGACTTTATTCACACACCGAGAGAGAAAGAGAGACAGCAAGGAAAAAAAAAAAATAGAAGAGAGGAAAAAAGGAGACTTACATGTTTTTAAGTGGAAGAAATACACATTTTCCATTTCAAGCGAGAACTTTACCACTTTACTCCTGACATACAATGAAAAAAAGTACTTGTATATAACCCAGCCATGCCAGCAGAGAAATGAATCTGAGGGCTGTGCAATGATCTAAGAAAATCTGAATGGGCATATGGGAACAGCTCATTTTGCAAGACCTCCAAAACCAACCTACTGATAAACACCGGAGGGTGCCTGACTGCCTGCACACTCACATGCCTATTTGTTGTTGTTATTCTTATTCATTACTGAGTCATTATTATTATTTAAGCACCGACAATGCACTCGTGAACCAGAACAGATGCAAAATATCCTGTGCTAATGAGAAAATCAAAGCCTTTCTTATATTAGCAATTTCATATTATAGGATCTCTTTATTTTTGCCAATAAAGCACAACAGTAATTAATACAGCAATATTTTCTTATTGTTCACAATGAGTAAAGCAAGTAAAACTGCTCAGATTCTGCTTTGGCTCTGCCCCCTACCAGCACAAAATACAATAAATACTATTGAAGAATTCCTATTAAGACAAACAGCTGCCAAATAAAATACAACAAAAATCTCCCGTAAAAGGCTGCTGTCTGTTTATTCAGAGATAGAGTCAGGACCGCTCACAGAAAACAGCGCGGCACTGCTCTTTCGTATTTAAATACTGGTGCTGCATCTTACTGCTACAACCATCTCACCGGGCTAAAGAGGATAATTTGTTAGCTGCCCACAGGAAGGGTACCCTGGTCTGCAGCGTGTTACAGAGCTGTGGCTCCAGCACCAGCTCACCTTCCTGAGCAGCACCTGGAACCGTATGTCACTAGCACGTGCTTTCCGCCCCTGAACTTAGGCTGCTGCACATACAGGGGGACTGACAAATGCTTCCATCTTTAACCAGCTGCCCACAGGCAAGATGCCAGGCTGGGGCATCTTCCCGTAGTCATGATAGATGGCTGCTCCAGGCTGGCACCTCCACAGCAGGGCTGCAGGGGAGGCTCTGGGGCCCTGGTGTTCCTGCGTACCCAGCACCACCGGAGCCACGTGCTGCTGCACGCTGGAGCTGCACCCACTTCTTTTCAACCACCCATTTTTAAAGCAGGGCCAGGGATGTCGGAGCAGTTTGTTGCACGTAGGTTAACCTGCTACAAAGGATACTTGAATTTAGCTGAGAAAGAGAGCACTGTTCATGTGGTAACAGCAAGCAAACCCATTCCTACTCCTTACATTTGGCCCCAAAACCAACAACCAAGGATGTACCTCCACCTCAGCAAACATTTCGGTCCTTTCTAGGAGCATGTTGTGTCACACCAATGTACTCATGACCGAAACCACTTTCGTGACAAGGAAAGCTTTTTTTTTTTTCCTCCCCCCTCAATTTCAGTAATGAACAAAATTTAAGCAAAAAATGACTCAGCTGGGACTGCCTGGCCCCGCTGGGAGCACACCCATGTCTCAGCAAACAGGCAGCTGGAAGCAGAGAGCTACCTCCTGTTATCATCCCTCCTCAAATGAAGTGGGCTGATGAACCGCATGTGACTTTTAAAGCCTTGTTGATGAAGCCTCCCTGGGATCAGACATGGGCCCTACCCTGCGCTGGTCACCAAAGGGGTGTGCTGCTGTCCTCATCCTGCCTCAATGCCAGGCACAGCCCAGCACAAACTTCCCTGCCCGCCTGGGAGGCTGCAACCTCAGCCTCTGCACCCAGAGCTTGTAAGTGGCTCGTTGCCCCATGGAAGAAGCTGATCTTGCACACGTTCAATATCAAAACACTCCTGCTGATCCAAAGTAGGTGGGAAAAGGAGCCAAGACTGAAACGCCAGAGCCAGTAAAACTGCAACATGCATCAACAAATGAAAATGTGAATGAAGAAGTTTCATCCTCAGGAAGTCCTCAGAAGGGAGAACTGAGATATTCAGAATCTGCGTTTCTGACTAAAAAGGCAACTCAAATAGCTGGATACTACCTCTCTTCTCAGCGCCAGAAACCAAGAGAACCTCGTGTTCTGAAGAACCCAATCTGGTCCTAACCACTTAATAGGATTAAATAAAAAAGGCAAGTACCTTAAATACAAAGAAAACATCCATGAAAAGATAATCTGCTCTCACTTCAAAGGTCTACATGAAAACAACACTCAGTAGTAACAGCAGCATCCTGTTAATGACACACACTTAAACAAAATGAAAAAAACGTACTCACAGTAAGCTGACATTTTGGCAAAGCAGGTTAAAAAAATGCCTAAATTTATTATTTTACATTCAATATTTAGTTTAACAAAACCAAGAACCAATGCACTTAAGTTAGAAGAATGTTTTAAAAAAACACTAGCACCGTGACAGATGAATGACAGTTGGACAGTTTGATCACAACTGACGATTCACATTTAAGCTCACACAGGAATCCCCAACCTTTATGTCCTCTTCAGTCGGCCCAAAGTCAACAAGCACTTATCATTAGGCGTGTACTTGTGTCCCCCGACGTAGGCACGCTCACAGTAAAGTACTGCGTGTACTTAAATACCTTGCTGAATCAGGCAGTGCACATGTATGTGACCATGCCAATAAAAATCATCATTTTCAGATTTTTGACAGTCACCCCTTACTCCCCCCCCCCATTTGTTCTCATCTGGGTACTATTTTTTTTGTCACAACATTTATAACCCCTGGTGTTGCCCCCCTAAACTGAAAGCTGTGACGCAGTCTTAACCACAACTTTGAAAACATGCTGACATTATAATATACAAACATGTACAAAAGATATACACACTCAGACCCACTAGGGGATAAAACAGACTGGAAGGAAATGAGGAACTTTATGTTACTGTCTTTTCTAATGAGATAGAAAGTGGCAGATGTAAAGATTTCATTCAGCCGACAATCTCTTTTATGATATGAATAAACTACTAAAACAGATTTAATCCTTTATAAAATCAGATTATAAGAAGCAGACAAAATCACAACTTTATTCAATACGCCATTTTATCCAGTGTGACTAATGCATTATTTGTATGAAGTTAAAGTGGAGCGTTGGAAAGCTATGAAATAAATCAAATGCTCTACTTTATGTAATCTTAACAGACAGATCCCATTAGGATTCTACTATGCATAGCTGTTGGTTAAAATCATTGACCAGTAGTATCCTTACAAATTAATCAACTGAGGTAATGCTGGCTTGGCTGTCATCATTTGCTGCTAATCTACATTTAGAATTCACTTCAACTTTTCAAGCCCTTTGGAATAGGTTTATCAATTCTCTCGCCCTCGCCTCAGACATCCACCTCACCGCTAATTGTTTACAGAAGACCTGGGACAATGGAACTGTATCATTTATGTCCTTTTTCTTCCCGCAGACATTAGAGCGTATATTGACACTGGGTTATAATTAGTTAGAAAGATGTTAAATCTTAACCAAACATCCTACTCTGCCTCAATTTTTTGATGAGACCTTTTATCATTGAAGTTGAATTTGCAGGCAAGCTGTATGAGTTTACACAAGTGCAAGTCATTACAAAATCTAAAATACCTCTTATCTGGTTGACATGCAGCTAGCGGAATATTCCTGGTTATGGATACACAGGAGGGAAAAAAGCATTTTGGATATCAGGTTATTTGTGGAGCTCTAATGTGTTTTCAAACATACAACTTGTGTTACGCCTATGTGTTTTTATATAGTTTCTAGTCATGTTTGTTAGATGTCTGCTTGTCATGTACTGCAAGATTCATGAGCAGTCTACAACCAGGCAAAATCCTCACACTACAGCTTGTCTTGGGTAATGGGGAAAGAACCAGGCAGAATGAAGTGGCAGAAAAGTGTATTATTTATTATCCTGACAGGGATAACACCTAGCCATGGTCTACAATCCAAACGTGTTCAATGTCCTGCAGACAGGACTGGATGATTCTGAAGACGCAAACAGGCGTTTTCTTACACAAATACTGAAAACCTCTATGATGATTTTGCTCCCTTATCTCTGACCCCTTCATGTGCACATTAAAGAACAGTCCTTTCAGGCAAGGGCTCTTTGAAGAAAGAAGGAAAGACCGCGCAGTAGCAGTAATATTGCCAGCGATTGCATAATGCTTCTGGAGCTCTACCAGAGAGTAGGTAAAGGTCATCTTCTCATCTTCTCCAGAAATGGAGTGAGAAAGCAAAGGAAGCTCTGGTCAAGTATGTTTTAGAGTTTAGTAAATAAATGAAAAACTTCAACTAGGAGCAGTGGCCTTCAGCTCAGCCCTCTAATGCAACTTTGCTGGCCCACAGGCAATTATCAAAGCCATGAGGGCAATAATTCCATGTATGTACGCTACTATTAGTCTCCCTAAACTTCCTTAAAAGTATATGCACAATTTCATCAACATTCTTGAGCAGTCCACCACTCAGAACCAACTTCTTCCTTTAGTCTAGTAAAATACACATGTGCAAATACCTCCTGTTTGTCTGGGACATAAAAATAAAGACCACCAATTGTTTTTGTTGTTTATTTTCCTTTAAGCATTGGAAGAATTGACATTTGAACAACCTACGGTGAAAAAAATCTTGCCTCTGTATTTTTGTTTAAACATCACAAAGATGTACTCTTCCTAGTGCTTGCTAAAAACAATGCAGTAATTTGTATCCCCAAGTGGTATAAATAGAAAATATGTTCAGTCTAATAACATATGAGAAGAAAACTCATGCCCAGGGTTAACCAACAAAGCAGCGGTCTGCTAGAAACAAAGGCAGCTGGCTCAAAGAGCAACAATGCTGCTGAAAGTGTGGATGTCCCGTTCAGTCGAGCATCCAAGACTTGACGTTTACTTAAGCTACAGCTGCATATACAAAGCTTTGCATTAAGACCCAGGAAATGATAAGTCTTCTGGACTAACAAGACTCTTCTGTCTCCAAGTGGTCCATGGCCCTCACTGTCCAACTCAGAGCAGGGTAAATTATATCAAATATGCACACTGTAAATATATGGCACATTCTTTGCTCTTCAGAATAGTTTCTCTGCTTTGATTTCCTCTTCTTGAAGATATGCTCTGCCCAAATCCTCCTGTCTCTCTTTATGGGCTTGCCTTTCCCCTACTAATATATCTGCCTAGGTTCCTGTCTTGCTCTATCATCATAAACATTCATAAACATTAAGGGACTTAACCTCATCACACCCCTGCAGAATAGGAAAATATACCCATCGGAGTGGGCAAGCAGTGAACTGGAACCCAGCTGACAGCATCCTGACCAATGCAGAGTCCTTCAGCAAGGCACTTCTCTCCTCCCAGCCCCATTTCCCCATGTATAAAAAAAAAGGGGGGTAGGGGGAGTGTAATGACACTGACTTCTCTGTGAAATGCCTCAGTCTACCAGTAAAATTCTGAGATGCTCTTCTCTTCTTACAAAAGGACATAAAGTATATAGACAGACATAAATCAAGGTTTCATGAAAAGTCCATGGAAAGAAATCTCACCCTATTTTTCTATGCATGTCTGATACCATCAGCACAGAAGTTATATCCAGAACAGGATTGCAATGCATAAGCTATGCCATAGACAATCTGCATCAACATCGTTTGCTCTGCTCATAGGTAATGTAGTGCAAACAAGCTTATGATGGACTATGTATGCTACAGTGAAGTTCAGAGTAGAGAAAGTTGCCAAAAAGTTCCCAGCTGATCCCCATGAAGATGAAAAAATGAACAGAAACACTAGAGGAAGGTAATTGCACTTGGCCTCTTGCTTTCCACTTGAACAACAGCAGCAAAAAAAAAAAAAAGAACACGATTTACCAAATATCATTACCCTGTTTTGACAAGCACTGCGACTTTCCAAAGGCAGTGGCAGGGCTGGTAAGAGGCTCCATGATCTACTCCAAAGTGTATATTCACCTCAATTAAGCAAACTTAAAAAGAATGACGATAACTCTGCCAAGTGTTACCAAAAAACCACAACGCAACTTATCTCCTGCTCCAAGCAACCGCCACCCTCAGCCACTGGTCACCGCCTCCATCCACCTATCGCTCTTCAAAGGCTTGGGGAAGACAAATGGGCCTTCCAGCGTGCAGCGAAGCAGAAAGCCATGAAAATCAAAGGGCTGCTTTTTGAGTAAATATGAGCTCCAAAGCCATTGTCCTTTCCCACAGAGGAGATCTATGAAAATGCTTACTATAGCATATGCACAGTATTCTTTACAGCTCTGCCTCCCTGCTGACCACCAGCCCCAGGGCCCAGTCCGCTTCCCATTACAATCAGCTCCACCACACCCACTGACTTGTATTGGAATTCTTTCAGGGACCCTAACTAATGAGTTTTTAAACACTTGTAGACAGAGAAGATAATTCCTCATCATTATTCTTCATAGGAAACACCAGGAAGAATGTCATTCTATTGTTCTACGGGAAAGAAACTGGAAGAAAAATCACCCCCACATTCAAAAGGGCAGCCCGACGTTTTCAGATAGAAACTGGCAACCCAAGAGATGGGTGCCTCAGGTGAGAACTCAGGACAGGGACCTAAAAAGCATGCAGGCAGCTGAAATTAAGCCCCTTGAAAACATCTCTCACAATGGCCTTTAACCAAAGACACCCACAATCTGCATGTATTTTTCCAAATCTTGGATAGTACGTTCTCAAACATAAGCGTGGCTGCTGACAGCAGCACAGAAAGACTCACCTAAACACCGTATTCCTGCAGGATCTCAGTTTCCCTCGTGACATGAGACTAAAATAAATGGGAACTGGCAACCTTAATAACATTCTGTGTTTCCTGATTTTATATTTAAAGCTTTGCAAAGCTTTGCATGTGCTTTCTCAAACAGGTGTGTTTTTTCTTTTCCTCACAAGTGAAACCTTGACCTAAACCAATGATATGGAAAGAGGTGAAAAAAGAATAACTAGACCTACATGGTGGGCTGTTACCCTCAGACCTAATAACATTTTAAATGAAAAACATCTCATTTTGAAGCCTTCTTAGCACAGATCACAAGTCACAGAAGTACCGCTTTTACCTGATCTTACTTCTAGGTATCTATCATTCTGTCAGATGCTGATACCATCACCTATCAGGAGAGTTCACATTTGAGTGACCAGAATGAAAACTTTTACACTCCAGCCAAATCCTGACCATAGTCCATGCAAAGTGCTATAAGGAAAAAGCACTAGTTTCAGTAGTAAGATGCCTGCAGGTTTGAGCCCCAGGCACTGAAAGCAACGTAGAGCTACGGAATTTACTTATTTCACAACACCATGTACACCCACAGCAGCATAAAAATAGCGATTATAATACTTGTCAAAGGAACAACTGAGTGATTTTTAACTTGGTGCTCCATCTCGTTTTCTTCTCTGGTTGTTCATACCCCACCCCATCAAAACATATAATTATGAGTGGGCTATTCACATCTTACTATAACTGGTAGCACCATGCAGCATCTGAGTCAGGAATCCATCTGAATTGCTGACTACAGCTCCTCGCTAAACAAGACTTACACACTGCATATAGTAAATGGCATTCTCCCATTCTCCGTGTAACCCACAATGAAAATCAGCTTCCAGTTCTGGCACCATCTCCAACTCTCCTTAAACCTCACCACCTTGGATCACCTGGAACAAGGACTCACTGATAACCTCCAGTAAATAGACACAGATAGCTGCTGAGGTCACATACAGAAAAGAAATTCAACAAGTATTCAATCCTAAAAAATAAAAAATAAGATCAATTAAGTCGGTGGCTTGATTTGAACACATACAAAAAACGTCATTAAAACATGATGTAAAGTTTTACAGAAGAGACTACTGACTAGACCTTTGTTTAACACTCATAATAATTTATGGTGTGGATCTGCTATGTAAGAGTTGAAAAACAGCCTCTTCATGATAAAAGAGCTTGTAATAGATGGGAAGTTAACGGCAGGAGGTTTGGGTTTATTCCTTTACCTCAGCTCTCTAGTGCCATGTTATTTTTTCAGTACTACAAGCACAACCTCACCAACCCACTGTACCGACTGCATTTAAGGGCAGTTTTGCTGAAACCAACGAGCAATTTGCAATTGTTTCCAAGTTTTTGCAAGGCCGGGCTCCAGTACAGAGTTTGTGAAAACAAACATCCCACCTTCGTTTCCCAAAACCTTCCCTCGCAAATGCAGGCTGAACATCACATGCTCTTTGCCAAATAACTGTATCATTAGAAGGTAATCAAAATGGAGCTTAAAACCCTACTGAAGTGTACATTTCCATCCTTCTTCTCCTTTTCTCTCCCCCCTTATTTTTTTTTTTTTTTTTTTATCTCTACAGATGTCCATTAGTCAGGAATAACATACCTCCCAACATCTGTGATCAAAGCTATTAGAACAATTTGAATATTTTGATTACAAAGCATCAATACAAAACATTCAGTAACAACAACAGGGTGAAACACCTGTCTTCCTGAGTCACAGTCCTGACTTCCTGACGATTATTTTATGAATGGTCCGGAAGGTTATACTAACTTGACATATTACTGGATTTACTGTCTTCTTTTTCAATTCTTAAGGAAGAATTTGTAACACTGCAAAACCCAGAGTTGGGGCACAGTTTCACTTCTCGGTGTTAATAGATGTTTGATGGTTTTATAAAATCTATTTTGTTAACTGCAACCAAGAGAGAAGTTTGGGCTTTTTTTCCTCCATTTTTCTTTTCTTTCTTTTCAAAAGAAAGGTAGTAAATTTGAATTAGAATGGTTCAGAATTGGACTCCGCAGAGTTGTTCACATGCACGGTATTAGGTGTGTGCAAAGTGCCTGCTGATCCTGGTCATTCAAGACCTGCAGCACATTTCTGGAAGTCTGCCTTTTGGCCATAACAGGGTCAAGTCCAGCACCTGCTGAAATCAGTTGGGAGCACCTCCACTGACAGCCCTGGCTACTGGCTCAAACCCAAGCTGGAGGAGCAGGTAGGTACTTTATGGTATGTATTGATCATATACATTTAATGAGCATCCAGGAGCCCACTCCTTCAAGTCCTCCAAATAAAGAAATTCCATTTTACATCCAACCTAAAGGCACCAGGGAAATACAGGGTGGGGTCTGTCTGTTTAGATGCTTATTCCACATTCTTCCAGGGCTCAGTGTATAAGTTACTTCCTACAGCTCTGATAGAGAGAGTGCTTTAATATTTGTATTCTTTTTGGCTGTTCAGTCAATTGTACAATCACATAAAACCGCTGATAGAGCTCAAGCAAATGTAGCACGCTATACAGTCACAAGTAACAGCAGTTTCCATCACCAAGTACAGGGAGAACTAGGGTTCAATCGTTAGTGAAACTGAGCATTTCGGGAACAGTCCAGATCTCAGTTCAGTAAAACTTATCTTGAAATCCGCGTCGCTTCAATAGCGTTGCTTGTGTGCTTAAAACTGCATACCTGCGTATGGACCCTGCTACATTAACACCCAGTCTTAGATCCAATTTTGTCCCATCTCACACAATGGGAATTTTGTTCTTTACTTGGATAAAAAGAGAATTTGGGCCTCATAACAGAGACAGCATGAGAACGCTCCTTCCAAGAAGCTGGAGCATACTGTCCCAGACTTCAGAAGTACAAAAAGACCAGTGTCATCCACCAATTATATTTTCTCAGAGATCATTTAGTATATTTATTTGACTTAACACATTACAGAACGTCACATTTCCCCTTTAAATATTTAGTTAAATTTCAGGTTGCAGTACAGGCTTCTCAGATGCACAAAAGGAATAATTCTGCTTGGCTGAAGGACCTGCACCATAACATTATCTTTACTCAGAAACAAAATCCCAAACAATATAATTGGCATTCATGTACAAAGTGCTTGAACACTCTGAAGTCCTGCCTGGCTTTGGAATAGCTGAACAGTATCTCAAGTATCTGCTCTCCATCCCAATTTGTATATTTCAGAAGTCATTAAATTCTTGAATGAATCATTAGAAAAACAATTCAAATGCTGTTAAACTGATTGTAATTTTGCCTCATAGGATAGATGTGAGCTTAATGTTTGCAAACGGCCAAATTCTTTTAAGATTTACACTCCATGGAGTTCAATATCAGCCAGGGAAGAATTACTAAATCAGGATGTACTTAAAGTACAGGTTTTGGCCCAAGAATATTTTTGGTCTTTCTCAGCTGCTTGTTTTGACAGCATCTAATCCCCCTCACCCACCCACCAGCAGCCACACAATCCATCCATTTACACTTTCAAAGCAAATTGAAAATGAAACGTTTTCAAATAATTACTCGGGGATGTCTGTAATACAAATCTAAAAAGTAACGCCAATTCAACTGTAATATTTCTTAAGGAGAAGAAAGGGAGGGGGAAAAAAAAACCCTTACAGAAATCCATTCAAAATGCAACTTCCTCCTGTACTAACGCTCTCACCACCACCCCCAAAAAGGGAAAAAAGAAAAAAAAGAAAAAAAAGAAAAAAAACCTTAATCTAAGTCCCAAAGAGCCTATCTACTCTGTTTCACACATCCCCATCAGAAGCACAACACTGTTTCCACATTCAGAAGACTTCTCATTTAGCAAGCTATTACAGACCCTGGTGACAGAGCAGTGACTGAGGTCTTCTGCAGAGGCACAAGGCAAGGAGGGAAGGTGGCCGAGGGGCGGAATACCCAAGGCTGGAGCTCAAACAGTTCACCTTTGTCTGGAGAGCAGGATCTCCCCTCCAGCCTGAGGTCCACGCTGGAAGCGCGCTGCTGGGGCATACAGTACGGTTTTGCATTCATACAGGAGGGGAACCTGGCCCACAGATGGCCTGTTCTCAGCTTTGTCAGCCACAAACAGACCTTTGAACTTTCTATTTATATAACAGTTTGGTGAGTTTAAGCCTCTTCCTGTATAACTGGCAGTTTGCTGGTTTTGCTCTAATTAGGCTACTTGTGATACATAATATAAAAAAGAGAAGACGAGAGGCTTGTTTCTTTGCAGTGTGAACTCTTCGCTATCCCAACTGCACAGCTACAGTGATGGTGTTACCTGCCGATTGCGTTGCCCTCTGCCACATTTTATTTTCCATACCTCAACGTGCGTTTTGCAGCTAAGTATTTTCTCAGCTTCCACTTTTTCAAAGATTGGAGGACTTAGAAAATAACAATACCAACAACAATAAATAAAACATAAACCATGAATCTCCCCACCTCTGTTTGCGTTACCGAAGAGCCGTATATTCTGGGTTGGTTGGGTTTTTGTTGGGGTTTGCTGTTTCCTAGCTGCTGATTAATGGCACCACCTTACTCTGTAAGCAGGTTCAAATCTAGCCACACGGTCCCAGGACGCGTCAAGATTTCATTTACTTGGTTACCACAGACAAGCGTGGAAAGTGATTTAAAAGATGAAATTTGATTTTTAACAGCAAGTGGTCCCCTTGGTGCACACAGGCATTCAAGCTTTTCATTATATCCATCTCCCTTCCTTTCTCCCTCATAGAATGGCTTGTATTAAATGCAAGCCCAGGTGAACATTTCTTATTCACCCAGGAATCTCAGAAGACTTCAGCTTTGGCCCTTTCACCTAGACAAGACCTTAGATTCATTTAAATTGTTTTGTTTATACAGGTTTTTGAATATGGCAAAACATCCACTGGGATACTTAGTTTTGCACATTTTGTCCAATTGCTTCTATGTAAAAATTAAGAAAAAACCACACATACTCTCAGCTACCTTCTCAACAACATTCTTGATGAAGGGTCACTGAAACACCTTGTTCTTGTATTGTTGTGCTCCCTCCTAACATGGGAAACCAAAGGGCTGATTCTGCAGCCTCCACCAGGACAAAGCTCCCCCTAAGCATCCTGAATGCCTGGTGACAACTCCAGAAGACACACTGTGGCAGCGCGCTGCAACTTTGGCAGTCCTGGCCAAAACACATCTCAAGAAGTGATGCAGAGAGGTACCTCTGGTGGACGGAAGAAAAACGTGGTGGGGTTTTTCCCATCACCCTAAAATGTGTGGGGAATCACTTCCTGATATGCACAGAAAGTGTTACCTTTAAACCTTTACATTGGATAAAAAACCTCCACTCAACTATACATTTATATATATCTATTTCTCAGGCTAACTATGTTTCTGCTGCACTTGTATACAGATAATACATACAAACACCCACACACGCTGTAGGCCTGAGCTTGCCTTCTTTGCGATTGCAGCACAGATTAGCAGAAGTTTTGTGTTTGCAAGCGACACAGAAGAGGGTCTCTCACTGCCTTATAACTGCTCTCAAGACACGTTTTACAGAGGCCAGCTCACAGACAGAAGCGCCGAGGACAGTTGCAAAATATGAGGCACAAATCCACACATCATGCTAACTATAGTTATTTGTAACTATCATGGAGTAACCACACCACGCTGGATACACAGACAAAAATAAATACATTTTGATGGGTAAGCATGCATATTTCTGGGTGTGCAGAGATGATGCATGTACACATACGTCACGTTTATTTACGCACATTTATGGATAGATGAGCTAAATCCATCTTTCCTTAAGCAATGTAATTACTTGCCTGAGATACATAAATCTTTATATGTACAATAAAATACATGTAATGCTTGCATATACATGTAGATTACGTACCCCAATTTTATATACATGTGCACATGCATATACTAATTGGATTATTAAAGGCTAAATCCAACTTGATCTCTGCAACAGTAATCCAACTGTGTCACAGGGAGAGTTTGTGTGGATATCAAAACACTTTGAAACAGCCATGAAGTAAAACATGTTCTTGCCTCACAAACCCCAAAAACACACACACACAAATAACCCCCCCCCAAAAAATCACTGTGAGAAATGAAGTGAATGGAAATTATGGAATGAGTGGCAATACATTAATATTTTATGCAAAAACAGAGGCACAAGAGTTCCCTTCTTTCTGATGCACATCTCTAAATCCACATAAAATCATAGTCAAATGAAAGCAAGTTATTAAGCAAACACTAAAACTCAATACCTATAATGTGCTTAGTATTTGAACTACACCCACATATTGGGTTGTAACAGCTTCTATTAAATTAATGATGTTACCCACACTATAAATTAGGCAAATTGTATGCAAATATTATTTGAGTAGTTATATGGTGGTTATCAGTTGTGTGCAAAATAAATTAGTGTAGCAGAGTCAAGATAGGGTGGTAGAGGCGTAATATTTAATTGAGCACTAATTTTATTGTGATTATTACTTTTAAATAACAACAGCCCGGTTATTAAAAGAGGTAATATGATGGTACACGGAGAGCTGATAAAACACGCGCAGGATCCAAAACGCCTGCTTCCAGATTAATATTGATACAGTGTAATTTATGGTTCCAAGGATTTACTCCGAACTGCTGTAAAATAGGACGTGACAGGTATTTGGTTCTGATTATCTTGGATTTGCAACCATAGCTGCTACACAGTGGTTGGCAAAATGATAGTTATTAACTAAATATATGATCTTTTTCCTAGGCATACCTTTATATTACCAACAAAGTAAAGTAAAGGCTCTGCAAAACATGAGGTCCAAATGCACATGCACACACACGCAAAATCCGTGTGACATTTAGCGATTACGATCACAAAGCAGCATTTTACTTTCTTTCTTGGCAAACTGTGCTCCAGCCCAAAACCATTTCACAAAGCAGTAACCAACCTCTGAATATAACCATGCACAGTTGCAAAATTGTAACTGCTTTTCCTAAATTGAAAAGAACCAATAAAAACAGTCGTAAAGAATAACCATAATCTCATTAACCAGCCGGGAAAGTGCCTGAATACCTACCCCAGCACCAACTTTCCCAGCTACTTGTCACCCATCGAAATTCCTCAGCAGTGACTTCGGTAACAAGTTTACAATATACTCAAACAGATGCACCGGCCCTTCCAAGGTGTGCGCTTAGTTGCAGAGCAACGTAAGCCTAAAGCTCCCACTCGAAATAAAATTTAAAAAAGGAAAAAAGAAAGTAAGGAAGGGAAGACGGAAGGAAGAAAAAGGATGGGAAAAGGTAAAGAAGAAAGAGGCAGAGAAAGGAAGGGACCTGTTATAATATCACGGGGACCGAGCTTCCCACTTCCCAAACTAACTTCAATAACGCTTTCTCCCGAACGGGAAGCCCGCAAAACCAGCGACAGCTCCCCCCCCCCTCCCCGGGGCGAGCAGGGCTGCAGCCGAAGTGTGCCACACGGCCAAACTCGGGGCCGCCTTCCCCCCGCCGAGGGACCGCGGCCGCTGACAGCCGTAAATACACCGGGAGCGAAGCGGCGAGCCCGGGGAAAACATCGCCTCCCCACGCCGCTGCCCTCGGCGACCGGGGGGGCGCCGCTGCCGCCGCTCTCCCCGCCGGCAGCCCGGCGCATCCCGGCTCCCCCCGGCTCCCCCGGTAAGTTGCTCCCCCCCCGGTGCGGTGCTGGGGCTCCCCGCCAGCCGCAGCGGGGCTGCCGGAGCCGGCGGGCGCAGCGCGGAGCCGCTCGGCGGCGGGCACCGGGCGCTTCGCCCCGCAACAAAGGCTCCCAGGCACCGGCGGAGAGAGCGGGGAGGAGAGGAAAGGAGGCAGCTGGTCGGGGGAAGAGGGGTGGAGGGGAGGGAGAGGGGAAAGGGGGGGAATAAAGCAACCCCCGAAAAATTAAAAAGCGACACCCCAAAAAAAAAAAAAAAAGAAAAGAAAAGAAAAAAAAAAACCTACCACTGCTGCTCTAAGTCCCAGTCCCTGAAAAAGTCGAATAGGTCCATAACGATGTGGCGGGGGGCGACTCAGAGAAGTGGTGCCCCCTGCCTCGGCGAGGCGGCACGCTCAGGGCTGCCCGGCCGGCATCGGGCAGCGGCGGCCGCCGCCGCGGGGCCGCTCGGAGCCGCCCGGGGCTCGGGGAGCGCCGCCGCCGCCGCCCGCTCCGGGGCCGGGCTGCCGGGCTGCGAGGGGCAGGCACGGCGGCGGCGGCGGCCCCGGCGCACACGCACACACACACACACCGCACACACACACACACCCGCTCGCACTCTCTCGCACACCGCCAGGGGAGGAGGAGGAGGAGCCGGGGCGGCCCCGAAGCCGCGGCATGGAGCCGCCGCGCCAGCACCGCCGGGATCCGGCGGAGCCCCCCCTCCCATCCCATCCCCTCCCCTCCCCGCCCGGGGATGCCCCGGGGAAGTTTGGAGGGAAAGGGGATGGGATGGAAAGGGAGAAGGGAGGCTTCGCGCATCGCCCTAAGCCCCGAGTGGCACGGGTGGGATGGGGGGAAAGAGGGGAAAATGGGAAAGAGGCGCCCGTGGGATCGCCGGTAAAATCGGCCCCCCGCCAGGGAAGCGCCGGGGGGCACCGGCACCGGAGGAGGCGCTGCCTGGAGGGGCTCGGGGCAGCTGCAGCAGGAGAGGTGCGATGGCAGGGGAAGGCAAGGCCCAGGAGGGCCCGGGGCTGACCAAGCAAGGGGCTCCGAGAGCCCCCAGCATCACCCCAACTCCCCAGGTGGGTCACAAGCCCGACCCGCTGCCCCCACACCCCAAATTGTCTCCATTTTGGAAATACAAGGTTCCAACCACATATACATGCATGCAGCAACCAAGCGCATCCATTGGCATTGCGAAGACAAGCCCAAAGCTGTGTTCATTTTGGCTGGTTTTGCACAGGACCAGCCACACCCTGAACTTGCCGGAGTGCTGCTGGGCCTCAGGGACTTTGTGCGGGATGAAGTCAGAGATGCTCCTTGCTCTGGTGGCATCCCATCTCCGCAGCCAAGGTCCTGCGGCTGGTCACAGCAGCCCACTCTGCTGCCACCACGGAGATCAGGCTCCAGCGAGCATCTCTGTGGGCTTGCTGGGAGTTACAGAACAAACCCAAGGTGGCCAAGCAGGTCAGCAGCAGAGCAGCTAATGTAATCCACGATTTTTGCCTTCCTAAAGAATGCACAGCTGTTGTGCAAACGCTGCTGGGGTAAGAAAAAAAAAAAAAAAAAAAAAAAAAACAGCAGAGGAAAAGCTCTGGAACCATTATCAGTGGAAGTCAAACGTGACAAAGGCTTCCTGATCTGAACCTGGGTTTCACTGCAAGCTTTGCATTTGCATCATGCATCTCACGGCCCCCCGAGGGAGGGAGCTCAGGCAGGGCTGCACCACTGACAGCCTGCTCGCACCCAGCGAAACCCCGAGCCCTGCTCCGCTCCCTGCTGTGGGCAGGCAGGTGCACACAGCGTTTCCTCTCCGACACTTGTCGGTTTTCTCCACAAGCAGGCTTGAACGTGCTGCTCTGGTCCCCTTCAGCTATGAAATACCATGAGCCAGGCCCCTCTCTCTCTCCTCTTTCTTATTTTGTTATTCTTGTTGGTTTTGAAAGCCCTGTTCAATAATGAGACTTTGTGGCCAGTGCTGCCACAATTCAAAAATTTTCTTCAGAGACAGACAGTTTTTTTTAGAAAATGTTATTATTGATAAAAGTAAAAGCCCAGTCTGCCGCCTGATCACTCACATTCAATAACAACTATTTTCAGTATCTTGAGCTGGAGCCATTAAACAGAACTAAATGAGTTACTACAGGCGTTACGCAGGGCGTGCAGGAGCCGGGGATGCTCCGCACCCTGCCTTGCCGAGAGGTCATTTACTTCACTGAACAAAACCCTTCCTCTTCTTCAGAAACTAGCAAAATCTGCACAAAATAGTCCCCCACGAGGCTTTCAGAGCTCACTATAGCAAAAATAAGGGTGGGAGATCCACCAGACCTGCAGTTGCCATGAAGGGCAATATCAGAGAGAATCCCTCTCCTGGGGGGATGCATTTTGGGCACCTGGAGCTCCCTGAACACCCCATGCCCTCAGCTGAAGAAGGAAGTTTGTGCACAGACCAGCTTTTCAGACAGTTCAAACCAACCAAGGACATTCCCGCGTGCCACCACCACAGAGGCCGACCAGGCCGTCACAGGGTCCCCTGGCCAAGCCGCCAGCAGCCACGCTTGTCCCCACATGCTATCAGCAGAGCTGGCCGAGCTCAGCACTTGTCATAGGAGTGTTTCGGGGCCATGAACTCTTCCATAGCACAGGCCGGGGATGAGCACGAGCATGAGGCTGTGCCAGCTCTGTCTTTAAATAGCGAAGGGTTCATTTTACCCAATGTGCCAGGAACAGAAAGTTCGACTGCCCCTGGCATGACCACTTTTACCATTACAATGAAAAATACAACTGCTATTCCCAGCACCTGCAGCAACAGCTCAGGACACGGTTGAAGGCCAGCAAGGCCTCCCAGCCCCATTCACCGCCGCCAGGCCCAGCAGCCTGCTACAAAGATGAGCGCTGGCTCAGCACGGGCCCGGCTCCGTTTTAGCCGATGAGGCTGCAGATGCTGTTTCACCCACCCCTGCCCACGCTGCTCAGTGAGGTTAGAGCTGGCTTTCCAGCCCACTGTGGCACTGCAGGGGGTGCAGGCAGCTGTGAGAGTTGCCCCTGTCTTGGGTTTTAGGAGGAGGTTCCTGCTAGAGCACCCCTCAGACAGGGCACAGGTGCCTGGTGCCCCTCAGCAGCTGCTGCTGATTTGGCCATGGGGGAAATCACAAGAGCACCAAGAGAGCTGCGGAGCTGCACCAAAATGGCCAGGCTCCCCCTCTGCTCCCTCAGGTTCAGCAGTGGATGGCGGGTACCAAGTCTGAAGAAGGAAAAGGGCATCCCAGCCTCATCCTCTCTCTTTCAGGCATACCCACGCTAACCTCCTTACCCAAAGGCTTTGTAGCACATGCTCTACACACATATGGGAAAGGGAGAGATGAAGGCAAGGAGGGAGATGTGGAGAAACAGTAATGTACCTGCCCAGCACTGTGCTCCCAAGACAGGGCTTGATGCCTGGGCTGCCACCATCACAAGAAGCCTCGTTGTCCCCTCTCCTGGGGAAGGAGAAGCAGAACTGTGGCCACGGTGGGTTGGGCAAGAGAGACTGGCCAGCTGTCGGTGGTCAGGGGCAAGAGGTAGCTGAACTGCAACCCTTGTGATACAGCACATAACCCCTTTCTGCTCAAAATACTCCATTTGATCCAAAGAAAAACCTATTTTTCACAAAACAACAAAAATGAAATCACAGTTTCCTATCCAGAAAATGTTAATGGTAAATTTGTGGCCAGCTATGCTGTTGAATACAGATTGGGGATATTTGGATTTCTGAGGAAAGGAAGGTCAAGTCATTTTCACAGTGTGAAAAATGAAGCTAACAGAGTTCATATTTCTCTGTGAAGCAATGATTGATTTTTCTTTCTGTCTCATTCATACTGCACTAAACATGTATATAGAACAAACTTATCACACCTTAGATAAAGCACACAGATTACATTAATACATTGAAAATTAAGTTAACATCAGCATCTACTTGAAGGTAGTGCAAAACATTTAGCCCTGCTGCATGTGAACAGGCTCTTGGCACGAGTGCATAAATTTTTCGTATCCTAAAGCTGCTATATCAGAAAAACAGTCACCATTGAGATGTGCACATATAAAGTAAGAGCCCATGATGTACAGCTGCTATGGCTGAATTTCACATTTGGAAGTATATAAGAACTTTAGATACTTAAAGTATGTTGTCACTCAGTTTCAAGTGCACATGTGTAGGTAATCTTTAGTTGTCTGCCACTTTAATTGTAATTATCATCTCCGTGCTGCCTGAGTGATTTATTTAACTGTGCAGAGTTATTCTCTTATTATCGTTGCTACTCCTATTTTATGAAACGAGAATAATTTAATACAATAATCACTTCTGAAAATATATTGATAAAGCCTGCTCACTGTGAGGAGGAGGAGCATTTTCGTGTCCTACTGAATAAACCTTCCTTCAGTAAGTTTTCCTAGACTCCTTTAGGAGACACAGTGTTGGTATTTTTATGATATTAGAGTTTAGAAAGGTAAGCTCTTACGTACCATATGTTAAGAAGTGTCCTTGGCTAGCTGCAAAGATGCACTGCGTTTCATCACACTTTGCTCATATCAGGTGCATGGTGGATGCTGTAAGGTCCACCATTATATCCCCACCATTTGGGTAGTGATAAAGTCCTTCCTAATACATGTTGTAAGTTAATGCTTTCAAGAGATGCAGGCAGATAACCCAGCAATCATGTCAGAAGTATTGCAGTGCTTAGATTGTGACACTGTATGACCCTACCTGATTGAGGTACAGCTTTACCATGATATTTTGCCACTGTCAGAAAAGAATAAAGGGGGAAAAAAAGGCAATGAGATTCCTATTTCTTACTGTCATTCTGCACGTCAGACAAGCAACACTTATAACACTGTTAAAATAGTCTAAACTTTCAAAACTAGGTAAGGCATAGTGTATTCAAAACTTAGGAGAAAGTCACTGTTCATAGACAAGTAACCAAAAAGTTCTCTTGAAAAATGTGTGCAAATAAATTGCAAAAAGCAAGAGAGAGGGTCACATAACTAAGAATTTGGAGAGCATCAACTGTCAAAAGTACAAAGGCTCTATGAGGGAAAACAGAACAATTTGATTCTCAGACATTTTTGTTAATTAAGATCATCACGAATGAATCTTTTCTTCCCTTCTACCCCACCTTTTTCTCCCTCACTTTTTTTTGGAATATATATATATATATATATATATATATATAGTTTATCACCAACACCTTGTTTTGCAGTTTTTAAAGCAGCTGCCTATCTTCTAACATTTAAGGATCAAAATTTTATTCTGTGCCTAACAACTGAGCGCAGACGATGGGCCGTAGCGAGCAGCCAAGCAGCATGCCATCTGTTGCAATCCCTTCCCTTAACCAAACCAATCGCTTACAGCCTCATCGTGGCTCTTGCCATCTCCTAGCCTGGCACACTGAAGCAGTCCCTGCAGTAGCTTTTTAACCGATTGCGTGACCATATGTTCCTTACGAGTGGAACCACAGCTAACACACAGCGTAAAACAAAACTATCATACCAACTTCAAAACACAAACACAGCCAGAGAATTGAAATGCAAAAGCATGGTAAAAAGGCTTTTCACATCAAGTTCCCTTCTTTCTGCCATGTTGCTTTCAAAAGACAGAAGCACTTTACAGCAATGATGTCTATATATAAGCTGCTGGAATACTGTCTTGTCTTCAGTGATTTTTATGATGATATTCGCTAATGCACTTCACAGAAATGTAAGACTAGGCAAAGCTTCCTTTTTATGAAGGAAACAAAAAGAATAATATATGGCAGATAGCATTAGCATGGAGGGGGAATATTAGACAAGAAAAGTTGATCTCTTGTTCCCTTTCTTTTTCCTCCCTTTCTTCTGTTACTCTGATAAGATTGCTCTGTTATATTCATACCCTGTGATCTCAGTCGTCTGGTCACCTTATGTTAGAAAAATAGGCTTTCCTGCCTTCTGCTGCTATCAGAACATGGTATCTCTCCCAGAGACATTGTTTAGAGCAGAGCCTGCAGCCATTCAGGATCAGCTACAAGAAAGCAACATAATCCAAGCTCCAGTTTGAGTGTTAGGCTAGATGTCCAGTACCAAATAAAGGAATTTGGTGATAAATACGAAGTATCAAAAAAGGCAGAGAACACCCACATATATGAACTATTCCATGCATACAATGACGAGGCCAGACAAAACTGAAATTCAGTTAAGGAGAAACTTCCCCCCAAGAGGAAGTTGATAAATACTGACAACGTGTTCATTTTGTAGTAAAAAGCATTAATAGATTATGTCAACTAAATTGCAGAATCACTAGTATTTTCTATGCATACCTAGCTGAAGGCATCTGGAGTTTTTGCTCACAAATTTGATCAAATTGACAGGATTTCAGCAGTGTTTTACTGGTACCTGGGGGAGGCAGCCTGAACTGACTTACGAGACTTCTTCCTGGCTGCCTTGTGAGAAAACCAGAAGCGTCTGCTGTCAGCAGACAGACACAGCCTGTCCTCCAGACACTCAGGCCATTAATGGACAGCTCCTATAAGCTTCTGACATACTTGCTATGGTGTAACCAATGCTGTCACACAGAATATAGCTTTACAATGCTAGCCTACATTTCCATTTTTCAACAAACACAGAGCAGCTCATGGAAGTCGGTGGGTTTAGGTGTCCCATCCCCTCCCTAAGATTTTGGAAAGAAAGAAATGCCAGTTTTGACTCAAAAGCCAGCTATGCAGGCCCAGCTACATGATGACAACAGGGAAGCCTCAGCACTCCACCCGAGTCCTAGTGGACAAGGTGAAACTGATGCTCTTTTAGTATCCGAGATGGTCCATCCAAGGCCTTTGAGAAGCCTTGGAAAGGTTCTGCCGAACACAGCACAAGACCATTGCAGCAATTTCTTTTCATTCAAGAGATGAATGCCTGGCATATTTATTTCATAAAGTGAGAACCAGTATCCCAAACAAATAGCTAGAACGAGCATTATTCAGCCTTTTTCCTGGCAACCAGCTTAAACGACCGTGTCTTGCTTTTCTGGGAAACCTGCCAGGTGAGCTTTGAAAGGATTGTAGTGCTGACGGCAAAGTCTAGAGGGTTCGCTCCGTGCGCTAACCGGAGGTCTGCTAAAAGAATCAGGAGGCAGAGGCCTTCATCCTACACAAGAGGAGAGGGTAGGAGCAAAAAGGCATCGCCAAGGGGAAACTGAGAGGGCTATTAAACTCACTGGGGCATGGACTGTCTTTTACCATGCATTTGCACAGCTCTAGCACTGAGGCACCCCAGAGAAAAATGTTTGAAAGTGGTTAAATGGTTTATGCTCCTAAAAATCTATTTCCAGACGTGAGCAGAAGAACTTCCATTTGCTTCCTTCCTTGGGCCAGAGGGGCCATTCTGCTCTCACTTTTTTGTTTATAAATCCTTTTCCTTGAATAAAAACTACTGCCTTGTCATTTATCTGGTTCACTTATGGGATTCTACTGTTTGCAGTGACTGTGCCCCGTGAAGTCATCTCCATGGCTAGAAAAGGCAAGTGGCATCGAATGCTGCTATACTACTTCATGGTGTCACCACATCTACCGAAAGTGAAGTTTTGAGGGGGAAAAAAAGTGAACAACTAAACAGGATTCTTAAATCAGAATTAATCCAAGCTACATAATGAAGAGCTGCCAAGTGAAAAATTTGCTACCGTGCCTTACATATTGAACTGATTTAAATGACCTAATTTATGAAAATACATTTTTAGAATGCCTTTCTACCATTGTAGAAAACTAGTCCTATAAGAATCAGCAATCATCAGCCTTGTGATGGTATTAACGTAAATTTCCCTATTATAGAGTATAGATTATTAGCTGTTTCATCCCTAAGGAAAACACTGATATTGGCAGAGGGAGAATTTTACTTTCTGAGTGAAAAAGCTGCACTTGGCAAGGCGTTTACCAGCAGAATAGTATTTATGTAATTATAATGAGAAGATTATAGCTGATCTCCTTGACACTATTCTTCTATAAAATGGCAGAAACATTAGAAATGTATCTGGACTATACTAAAATAACCAAATATTGAAAAGGAAATAAAATAATAATAATATTGGAAGGAAATAATACAACCTGCTACATTGAGGGGACACCTGGCAAACCTTCTGTCCCCTCTGTTAAAATGGATACCTCTTTGTTGATTATAAGTGACTACAAATCAAAGTGTTTGTTACAGGTATCAGTGCAAAACTCGATAGGGAGCTGCTTGACAGAAGAGTTTACCTAAGTGATCACAGACCCTTCCATTGCTTGTTCACGTTCCTAATTTTAAAGGCCCAGAAATTACAATTGAGGCCAGTGACATGTCTTTAATCGAACAGAAATATGGTATACTCAGGAACGCCTTTTTTTTTTTTTTTTTTTTTTAAACAAGATAGAATTACAGTATTGCACCATTAAACCCAGCTACAAGAGCAAGTCACCATGTCAATGGTCAAGCTTGTAAATTATTTTTAGGCCCCTGCTAGACATCATGAAAAAACGAAGTCAGTCAAAAGCAGAACAGCCAACTACAGCCTAAGGATATTAAAAATACAGAACAATATCTATCACCCCAATTGCAACCTTAAAACTGGATGACAGATCAGATGTAGAAAGAAAAGAGTCAACCACAGATCAATGTAATCAAGTGACTGATTACTTGACTGAGAAAAAATTAGTATCCTATGCATAGAGAGATTTCTTTTTGGATTACAGTGACAAATGCTTGCTGATCTTTCTAAGACCTGCATGCATTTACTGATAGTTCATTCAACAGGCCTTATAAGAGAGAGATTTTCTTAAGTAGATGCTTGAAATTGCATTGGCATTTTTAGAGGAAAATCAAAACAGCTCCTTTGGTCCTGGTTTGTGCATTTAGGAATGTAATTTCAAGCATAAACATTTTAAAATTGGGGCAGAAACCATTGGGAGGGCTTTAAACAAAAGAAATGCAATACAGCAAGCAGAGGCAAATAAATAAATAAAAGAAATTAAAGCACACCTAGGTCAGGACAACTGCTACTGTTTTTAGCAGTATTATTTAAAATTATTTAAAAATCATTATTTCAGACATTCTTCCTGATAAAAGTACTTTACACCTCTCCTGTTTCCTACAATAGGAGAGCCATGAAGTAGCCATGAACTACTAAATACTCCTGCCATTATGCAACACAAGCAGATAATTTTAGTGGTCTGCTCCGTCCCTCAATTTCTGAATTCCATTTTTACTGTATACTTTTAATGACAACTGAGTTCAGTTTTGCTCAGTCAAAACACTCAAATGTTGTATTAGAGATAGCTATGTTAATCTGTACCTCAAGTGCAGTCACGGTATTAAATGATAGATACCTATTAGAAGGAACAAGTTTGAGTCACTGAATCCTTTATACAACATTTTTGTAAAAATTTAAACATCATTTTGAGAAGAAGAATACATACCAGTCCAGTGATATCTGTCATTACTCATTTTTCATATACTGAACGTGATTATTCATTACTCAAAAATGACATAGTTAAATGCTAAGTCTTGCTAAAATATTGATCGTAATATGTAGGGGCATATAATTTATCTGAATCAAGTGAAATATGTTTTCCTCAGTGAGATGATGAAAGCTTGTCTCATTATAGCACTATTTCTACTGAAGTTTCCACCATTAGTTAGTTTAATGACTCTGTGAACATTTTAATTGAGAAGATCCCTCGGTAAGCTGCTCATTCAAGACACATGGATGGGTTTAGATTCGGGAATGAGAGAAACGTGCAGTCAGCTGTGCTCAGACTTGGGGTGGAGGCAGAAGGCAGAGATACGGATACAACAGCAACAACGAAAAACAGATTGGGAGGAGCACAAAGAATAGAAGGTGAGACACTGCAAGCTAGGAAGCATGAAAGGCCGTAACTTGCTGGTGAGACTACCTGAGCCAACACTGTGGTGGCCAAACACGTGTGCACTTAAATTGTTCTCACCTCCCGCCCCTCCAGAATTCCACTGAGGCCAGTGGAAAACTACACTGACCTTTGAGAATCGAGCCTGATAAGAAAAGGTAAACGTTGATATTAGGAGCTTTGGTTTAACTCTGTGGGTAGCTACTCCGTGAAGGAGCACAAGTTAACAGGTGATCTGCCATCGTTCCCTACCTGCATGCAATGATTCACATACATTCAAAGGAAAAATTCCAGTAAAACACTTCTCAGTATCGGTTACATGTAGATGGTCAGCAGATCGACATTTGTGCTGGTGGAGCTCCACTGTCCTCCCTGAGGACATGAGCTGGTTCTTTATCAGCTCTTCCATCAAGTGACAGCAGTGTGACATCAAAACCCCAATACCAGAATATTTTGTGGCTAACATCGTCCTTGCCGCTGGTATAGTACAGAAAGTATTGCAATAGCAGAATATGCTCCCTCTGCATAGAAATGGGCTCATTCCCACCTAATATGCACTTCTTTGGGAATAATCTAGGGGGAAAAATTGACTTAAATAACCTTCTTAGTTAATCAGAACAATATACTGGGAATGAAGAGAGATACTGTTACTTCTGCTTCCCAGCTAGCAGAAGCCAAGAGGCTCTTCAGACATTCGCCCAAAGCCGCATAGTTCCATGCATTTTGGTCTGGATGTTAGAACATAAGACTAAATTGTTAGCTCAGTCGCCTTTCAGTTGCTGCTGATACCAAGTAAACCCACATTATTTATCATATGAACAACCACACATTACTTCAGAACACACAAGTCATGAAGTTAGGGATCTTTGAACACAGTCTACCCTCCTTCAGTCATTCCCTTGCCTTAACTGAAAGACCTTTGACTTGGGACCGTATCTTTTGTAGCTATCTAGTGTCCAATGCAAGAGTCTTTGATCCTAGTTGTATTCTCAGAGAGTTCTCATTCCTAAACATAAGCACTAGTGTCCTTTGTAGCCCAAGCAAGCTGTCCAGCATGGGGAGGTGACTGAAAGCAAATGAGTTACTGAGGCATAACTCCCCCCCAGACACAAAAGGGGGTACTTTGAAACACCGTAAGATAGCCAACACCTCATTCGTAACTTTTGTACTATATACACCACAGATGATGCACTCTTTCTTATGGGACAGATTCAGGTATTATGTGCTGAAGTTACGAGTTCAGAGCCAAATATAGATTCCTCTTCAGCACATGGTTTCCCAGAGCAATGTAATAGGGCTAACAGAATGGGCCAGCAAGATTTGGCTCTGTGGAAGCATTGCTACCACAATGCACTCCTCATTTATAAATAAAAATAGCAGAGATGAATAGACATTCATTACCATTTCTATTAGGAAAAAATGAAGAGGGATGAGTTTAAGTATTCCTCAGAATACCGTTGTATTAGATACATACAAACCTGGAAAGCTTAAGCCTACAAAAAAAATAAATGTATTGGGATTCATCCTAAGGAACCTAATATTTTGCAAAATTGTTTGACAAACACTTCATGAACAACATGACTGACATTATTTTTGCTTTGTTTCTGATTATTGGAAATAAAAATATATAACCTTGTATTCATTTCTTACTAGTCCTGTGGCACCTGTACTGAATCTTTGTATGAAATCATACACATGCAAGATCAAAACAGAGATAGGAAGTAGAATGTGCTTCATTATGGCAAGTACAGCTCATATCCTCCTCCACAACACAATTTATTAGTATCTAATAGAATTGTAATGTTTCTCATTCTACATTTTTACAGCTGCATCAAAATATTAAAGTGTGAATTGCAATTAAACTCACACAGTGCTCTTAGCATAATTTCCCTTGTATTAATACTTAGCAAACCAAGTTATTGGTGTAATATTACTCTTGATACTGGTTGTCATAAAGGGATAAAGCCTCCAAATAGTAATAAAGTATATTTTACTGGAGAGAGAGCAGCAGTATAAAAAAACATTATGCTACTGGAGTTGTTAATTTCTGTGTAAGGGGGTGGGGAGAGAAAGGCTTTTGACTCTTTAAATTATAGTTTGCAGGTTAGTACACCAACTCACTTAATCTCTCTAAACAGGTAATTTACTTGCTTTCTGAAAGCACCCATGTGCAAGGAAATGCTAGTGCACTCCAGGGATGATTCTAAGATTGATTGCTTGGTTCTAGTCACCAATAACAGTATGTATTCTGCTAAGCTCTATTTTACATGTGTCTAAAATCTTCAAAGATGTGCTCTGTTTTACATGCATCTACAATCTTTAAGGATTTCAGGAAAAAACAGAAGGGTGATATTTGTTTCAGATAACTTCAATTTATGAGTGTATGGCCTGACTGATTGATGAATTTTGAAGCAGAAGGGAATTTTAATAAGCAGAAGGGCAAAAGTACTATTTGCAAATGGCAATAGGTACATTAATTAGTGTTTGAGCAATTGCAGGTGTGATATGCTTATATTATCCATTAGGAAGGTGCATTATGTATTTGTCAGCTGATCCTTAGATTTGCACTCAGCTGTAGCTTTTTGCCATTTATAGTTCAGAACAGAGTTTTGCAAGAACACACTCATGGAAGCAATTGAGAGATTTAATGTTTGTTCATGGAGGCAAAAATGAAAAGACTAAATTAAATGCCATAAAGTAGACACAACCTTGGTAGGATTGTCCAAGCTGTACTGTTCTATAAACATGTCTGGAAGTGAAACTTGAATGACAAGGTTTAAATGGGTGCTATTGGATTTACGAACTCACTTGGTAAAGCAAAGCATTTCATGTTTCAAGTGTTGAGCATACAGTAATCAGAAATGGAACTACAGTACGGTCAACATGCTTGATCCAGAGTTAACCCAGTTACTCAATTGTCTGAAGGCACAGAGACTTGGCCATGCTGGATGCAACAAAAAATCCCGGTGACATTATGCAGTCTGTCATCAAAACAAGAGACCATTTTATTAAGGTAACAATAGAATCTCAGTCTCAAGGAGATTCTATAAGGGTTTGAAAAAGATCATCTTGACTTGTTTCAGGTACACTTGTGTTTTTCCTAGCATCCAGTGTGTGCTACCAATAAAGGATCCTGCTCAGCTGTTGCCCTCCAGTTTGCAGAGCCATTTCTGTTGGTGGGGATTTCTCTCACTTCCAGCTGAGAAGTCCCTTTGCAGCTGGATTACAGACTGGTGGGTAATGGAGGTGAACCCTCAAACTCCAGTCCATCCACAGTGCCACATAACATCACAGAACACGATATAAAGAAAACCTAATGCTGCTGCAGGCACCAGTCCCACCTGCCATTGCTGTTTGGTTGTTTTTAACAGCATAGGCTTCTCTGTGACAATTACTGGTGATAGATTCTCTGATGTGGACAGGCTGAACGTGGGATTCTATCACAGCCTGCAGAATTAACACTGTTTGTAGTGTCTGGGATTTGCTGTGTCATTCATGAATTGCCAAGATAACCACATCATTGCAATGTGTCACACATTTCATATTTTTCCTCCCCTTTCCTTAACCTTCCCTTATATTTTATCTCCCAGAAGTTTAATCTCTCCTGCCTAAGCCACCAGAGTAGAGCTGAGTACCTGAAATGCTGAAAAGGCCATTAATTGCCAGGCAGGCTGTGATGGGAGGTCAGGCTGCTCCCTCCTCACAGCACACCATGGTGTTTCACCCTGCTGGGCAGCTATACTCAGCTGCTCATTTGCCCCTCCTCAAAGAAATGAGGGGAGAAAACACAATGGAAAAGGACTCAAGGGTTGAGATAAAGACAGGGAGTTCATTCACTAGTTACTGTCACATACAAAACAGACTTGACATAGGGAGATTAATATAATTTATTGCCTATCACCAGCACACCAGAGCAGTGAGAAACTAAAAGCAAACTGAGAACACCTTCCCCCATCCACTCCCTTCTATCTCCCCCCGCCCCAGGAGGTGCAGAGGTAGGGAATGGGGTCAGTCCTTGATGCAGCATCTCTGCCACTTGTGGTCACTCTGTCCCTGCTCCATGTGTGGTCCCTCCCACAAGATGCCATCCTTCCTGAGCTGATCCTGCATGGGCTTCCCACAGGCAGCAGCTCTTCAAGTGGTGTTCCAACATGGGTCCATACCACGGGGTCCAACCTTCAGGAGCAGACTGTTCCAGCACTTGTGGCAGCTCCCACCAGGCGTCCTGCTCCTGCGGGGGCTCTCCATGGGCCGCAGCCTCCTCCAGGCCACATCCACCTGCTCCACCAGGGGCTCCTTCACAGGCTGCAGCGTGGAGATCTGCTCCATGTGGGACCCATGGGCCCCAGGGGGACAGCCTGCTCCACCAGGGGCCTCTCCACAGGCTGCAGGGGAACTTGTGCTCCGTGCCTGGAGTACCTCCTGCCCTCCTCCTGTACTGACTTTGGGGTCCGCAGGGCTGATTCCCATTCCTTTCTCCCAGCTGCTGTTGTGCAGCAGGTTTTTTTTCCCCCTTCTTTAAATCTGTTCTCCCAGAGGCACAACCGATTTTGCTCGTGTCTCAGCTCTGGCCAGCCGTAGGTCCCTTTTTGATCAGCTGGAGCTGGCTCTGATGTGCCACAGGGCAGCTACTGAGCTCTGCTCATAGAAGCCACCCCTGCAGCCCTCCTGCTCCCAAACCCTTGCCACATGAACCCAATATATGTGGGGAGGTTTCTCTCTAACTCTGTGCTGCTGCACCCAGTGCAATAATCACTCCTGACCACCAGCAATGGTGACATTACTTCTGCTTGCAAGGCTATGAGAGCTTGGCGGGCTGAAGACTACAGAGGCAGTATGCCAACAGCCTGTATAAAAAGTGGTTAAGTTTTCAAGAGTCTAAGCCAGAGACTATTTAAATTCAGTAAAAATTTCAGATGTATCCCCTAATATCTCAAGCACATCTCAAATATCTTGAGTAAATTCACCCCAGACTGTGGGGAAGTTTATTCATCTAAGTCTGGCTGAAAGTAAAATTCTCAATTCCTTCCTGTATTCCTCATGGCACATTTCCTAACAGTATAATTTCCAGGAAAATGATCAAAATATCATTAAGAAATGTCAGCACTCTCAGTCAAGCTCCTTTCAGAAATACAAGCAGTGTGCAGCAGACGTAATAAAGTCATGATTAGGAATGTCCTTTAAATCACAGGAAAGGGAGGCAGAGTGGATGTGCCCTACTCCATCTCTGAACAGGTTCTTCGCGTGACTTGAGCAAGCATGTAACTAGCAAATGCCCAGGCATAACTCAATTCTTTAATGCCTGTAAAGATATTTGTACTTCTGCATTACCCAGCAGTAGCAATAACATCATTTTTCCCCCCGCACATCGGAAGCCACTGACAAGCCAACTCAGAAACATGTTGCAGAAACTGCATCCTCGCTCATCCTAGCTGCAGCTGAGCCACCGAGTGCAAGAACAGAGGCTGATGTGATCCTAATATGACATTAGCAATGGTTGCTGTTATCCCGGAGTTGGATTGGGATTTACCCTGGGAAACAATGCATGGTGAAGCAGAGGAGAAGGACACCAGAGAAAGAATTATCGTGCTGAAGAAATGGGTTCTGCATCATTTTCAGTTTCCTACAGGAATCATTTCACATGCCTGTCCCTGCTAGCTCACCCTGAGCTCCTCAATCTCCTCCCAGCCAGGTTTCTGCTAGCAAGTCCATGCACACCAAGCAAGGCAGAAGCGTGCCAGAAGTGATCCATTTGTCCCACAATCATGTTACTGTAATTAGCCACATATCACTGTCTGCTAGGACTACATTTGGGAAGACATTTTTCAATGCTTGGTCTCCTGCAAAGAAATGGCAACATGGTCTCTGCAGAAAGAGTGCTCAGGAAATGAATTTGGATAACCCTAGGCATTTTATGAAGCAGTGTTTAATAGTGAAACTATTTCACAGACAAATTCTAAAAGCAATTTTGAAAAGAAGTTACACAGTAAGATAATTAAGTGCATCTCTGCAGGTAGCACTAGGTTTGTGTGATGACTGCTTCACTTTCTGAAGGAAATACAGCCCACGAGACAGCAGAAAAGGTTGAGCCCTCGCATGGCATTATTCCAAGGAGCTATTCCTGGCTCATTTCCAGAAAGGACACTCCCAGGATGAATTTTTCTATTCCAGAACAAAAGAGCTTCATTTTGGATTTCTTCAACCTTTTTCAAAACAATAGCTAACTTGTTAATTTGACAGACTCTGCCAAATCAACTCCCCTGGGTAGACACCCCCTTTATTGTAAGGGGCTTTTTCTTAGATCCAGGTAAGATGTTAAACTTCGAAGACCAACATAGATGTGAATTAAAGGGAAAATGTGTGGGAAGTACTGAATGCATAAGCACCTGTTAAAGATGATGTGGGGTTGGAGATCCTAACCACAACCCCAGCCTAGTACCTGTGGATGGAGAGAAACAAACTTCAGTTTATCTCATGGAAACACCACCACATGCATGCTTGTATCATTAGCAAGTCAGTCACAGAACAGGTACAGGAGCACTTTTTGGACAAGGAAGCTCCTGGTCTTCAGGCATGGTAAAGGACAGGGTCAATCCAATCAAAGGGTTCTCTGTGAGCCTGTTTCTTTCTCAAAACAAACCCTGCAAATCCTAAATCCACCTATGTCTAGGTTGCCAGATTTGAAGCAGATACCAGATTGTTTTACTTCCTAAGTTTGAACATAGCAAACAACAAAAAAAAACGAACAAACCCAAAACCGCAAGATAATACACATGGGAGCTGTGAGCTTTTCTTAAAGCTGAAATGATTCTTTCATGAAACAAAACATTGCTGTTAGCCCACTCTTGCTGTAAATATAATCAGTGCCAAAAGGTACATTGGCTTTCCTAGCCTCATTTGTCCAGCTCAGTCATAAAACGGTAAAAGCCAGTGCCTAGATGCCAGCTGAAACTGTGGCAAAGGCAGAGCTGGAGACCCACTCATCCTGTTCTACCTGGTGCAAAGAGCACATAAAGGCACCCAGAAAGCATTTGACTTATAGACAAGGTGACAGTATTTCTGAAATAAAAGATTGGAATACTTTTGCAGTGACTTTTTTAGGGTCATAAAAAAGACAAAATGCCCATTTACAAAAGATGCGTGCTGGTGTTGTTACTGCCAGCCTGCGAGGCGATAGCTACACTTGCATATTACTTATAGTGTAGGTTTATTTCCAGACACTCACTGTTCGGGAGACATTTATCATATACCACTGAACAACTAACATCCACTTTGAGCAGAGGAACAGCTTTAAATGTCTCTGCTTATCCAACTTTTCCTCTCTTCACTCCTCTGTTTGCAGACAGAACACTTGTTCTGCTGGACTGCTTATTCCTAACAAACACAGAACAAATTCTTCTCAGGCTTGGAAGGGAGCAACTTGTAGTTATTAAAACAGAAAGAGAAGCAAAAGAAGAAAACTATGTCACTGATGTGTCAGAAGAAAGAAATTGCTGGGATGTCGTGAGACCAAAATAAAAAATAAAATCAAGATTGCCCCATGTTTTGTTATAGAAGAGAGAAAGAGCAAGGATCTTCAAAAGAAGGTAGATTACATTACTGTGCTATACCGTGACTCCTCTGAGCTGCCAAAGGGCTAGCAAATCCAATAGCTCATGACCAGAAATAAAGAGCAATTATAGCTGGGCAATGGAAAATTGATACCTCCAAACATATCAACTCTTATGCTGATGCCTCCCAGCAAAGAATGGAGACTGGATTGGTGGGTTTCAATACAAACTTATATTGTCTGCTTAATTCTGCTTTTATTTAATGCCTCTGTCTTTTAGCTGGCATTAACTTTAATGTAATATTGAAGGCTTTGCTTTTTTAATAGCATCATAAGTGTAAATATAATAGTTATATAATAATAATAATAAATCAAGAATGTACTAGAGCCATTGCAGTTACTAATAATAATGTTAAGAGTGTATGATGCATCTAAAGTTCAGTACCTTAGAGAGTTAATTAAGTCCTAAGTTAATTGGCAATGATCTTATTTCTAGACAGGAAATGTACCTGATTATCTTGTTTATACTTAAACGAGTAACTGAGGTCATAACAAGACTTTTTGGTGTATTATTGATTGATTTATAATTTCCTAATTAATTTTGATCGACTTTTCAAGTATCTTGCTTCTTGACTTAATTCTTTGCTTCTGGGGAGATGAAGCTACTGACAGGACTGTTGGTACCAGAGCCAGTCTCTTTTTTCTCCTACAAAATTCAGTTTCTGTAACTCTGCTGTACTTTTAAAGTGTTATACTACTCCAGACAGAGCTCTTGTGGCAAAAAACAAACCAAGTTACTATTTTCAAAACATTGTACCTGCCTTTACCTTGCATCTCCAATGCTCCTGTGTGTATCTTAAGACAAGTTGCATTCAATTATTCAGACAGACACCGCTTCTTCATTTGGTACGTTCCTATTGTTAATTCTACAAATGTTACCATTTTATTGCTTCAGGAAATGATTAATTTTTAAAATTAGTTAATGGGTACATATCTGAAAAACAAACCCAGGTAATGCTTTCCAGATTAGCATTATGGGGAATAAAAGCAATCCTTTACAAGGCAGCTTTGTTCCATCACAGCCTGCTCAGCATCTTAAACCTTTAATTGCAAGTGGCTTCTCCCCACACATTCTTATCCAACCATCCAACAGTACATCAGCTATTACACGGACCTTAAAAAAGCATAGTGTTAAAATTCAGCTCCTGTGAAGGAACTGGACAAAAAGGACTGCTAGCTCATGGCACCTCCAGTGAATAAATGCTTTTGCTGCAGTCACATAGTATCAGATAAAATTAGCAACTCATTTCCCTTGCCATGTTAGGCTAGAATACAGGCACAGAGTGGTGAAGGGTGACAGTGCATGGGGATGCTTTTGACCAGGGAAGTCAGAGCAGGGGTGAAGCAGGACTTGAAGGAAGTCTGCTGCTGCAGCGAGAGCTGCAGGAGCCCCTGTACTGATGCTACCAACTCATCTCCTGCAGCACGGCCCCTGGGAGACAGGTCGCACGGACAGCACTTTGTTCCCTGATAAGCTTGATGTCCTCCCTGTAAGAAGGCACATTAGCCCAGATATAATTACAGGCCAAGCGATATGCAGGAAATTCATGTTTGGCAGCGTCAGAGAATCAGAGGTGACAAATCAATTCCAGGAGAACAAAGAGTTGGAGTTGAGAAGAAGTAACGAGACTTTTTAAAAACACAAGTGCAAATTGAAATGATAGCACTTTATAAAAAGGCCAAAGAAGTGCAGATACAAACATATTTCAAGCCTCCACCACTCCGGCAGCAAATGGTAAATGGTGCAAAATTGAAACTACTTTTTGACAGTGGATACAGAGCAGTCCCAGAATGGTATAAATACTTTCCTTCTTTCTGCAACTGCCCCCTTCAAATTACATCTTGGTTGTATTTCTTCCCCCATTTCTCAGTCTGAGATTTAATTGACTAAACCTGGATTTTCTTCCCTTGCCTTGTGTTAATGGGGATGATCTCACTTAATATTGTGACCATTTCTTTACAATGATGCAAAAACTCTTGTACTTGATTTAATTTTATTCTATTACCAGACTTCGCTACTTCCTTCAAGTCCCACTTCAGTAGCCCTGAAGTGCCACTGCTTTGTGCTGTTCTCCTTTCAGGCCATGTGATTCATAGCAAAGCATTCATTCAGTTTAAATCACAGATGTTCAGTGCTGAACATCGTACCAAGCACTCTGCCCTGTCCCTCCTCATGGTCAGCTCAGCACTTGCCAACATCACCCAGCTCCCCAGTGAGGGAAGGTGAAAGTTTTCCCTTGGAGAAAAAAAAAAAAAAAATTAAAAAATTACGCTGGGTGACTTACTGCATCTGTCTCCTGCAGAGATGGCATGATTTTCCTAGATTAAACTGCTCCCAGAGCTTGCAGCATTTTGGACATAGGTACCCCAGTGCTGAAGTAGAACATACATTCATCTATGCTGTGACTTAGTCCAGTCAGGGTTTATTAGCTGTAATGAAGCCTCAGGCTGGCACAGACACATAAGCATTTTCACCAGTGGAACTGGGAGCAGGTTTTGGCCCACACTCCCTGTGATCAGGCTTAAGTTAGTGTTGCTTCCCATTCACCATTTTAAGGAGGTTTGACTACTTATATTTATGAAGGCAAACAGCTTGCAGAAGGTGGAGAACACAAACTGGGAGTGAATGACACATACAATGCTGGAAGAGTTTGTACACCTTCAACTTTGTGCCAGGCCAGCACCCTGCTATTCTATTGCATTGCCCTGCTCAGGCTGTGCCAAAGAGAAGTTTCTGCTTTTATTGTTCTGTCCTGAAGTTTATGGCCTACTTCAAAAAATAAAACTAAGTTACTAAACTATTATACCACCATTTATTTCCCTGGTTGATGCTCTGTGGAGAGAAGACTGCCAGTAATGTTTCTGTGGAGTAAACATCTTTCTTTTTGCCTACTCGATGTATTCTCAATTAAAAATATATTAATAGACACGATCCTCAGCTGCACTCATTTACATAAAATGAGCGCCAAATGGTACAGAGCCTCCTGCGCCATCCTTTTCTGAACAGATATAAAATGCCTGGAGAGCACTGTAATGATCTGGTTATTTCCTATACAGCAGTGAATGCACAGTGATGCTAACCATTTCCAGTACATTGCAGCTTGCTCCTGTTTTTCTTAATCACAAATGGGACTTTAAACAAAAATTAAAATTCTGACGTAGTACACAACTCTTAACAAAACTAATACCCTGCTCAGAAATGCCATGCAATTCATAAGCAGTGTCCTCTGGATAGCAACCAAGAGGAAACACAAAGGTCCAGATGCACAAGAAGTGGAAGCAGCCCAGCCTAAAATCATTTCTGATGTCAACCATGTAGTATTTAATAAATGGATTGGTCACTGCTTCTTTTGAAAGGGTAGAGAAGAAAGGCATGCTTCTCAGGGTCATCTGATTTCAATCAACAAAAATGTACAAGTGAGCTTCCAGTGAAGAACTCGTCAACCCCAGCAGCCAGCATTTTAAGAACTGTTGCAGAAATTTCACCCTGCTCAGTCCTTTACTTGTGTTGAGGGTGAGAGGGGCAGAAGCAGCACACAATCATTCTGCCAAAAATAAGCTACCTAAAACAGTGTGTAAAGAGCTCCCATCAGCTGCATACAATAGTCTTTATAATCAACATCACCAAAAGCCCAAACAGCTTCACCCGGACACAGGAGCTTCAGCTGCACACCCCATGCTTCCAGCTTGGGGGTGTCTGACAGCAGCTCTGATGGGGACAGGCACTTTTGAAGCGACTCTGGCTCAAACCATGCCACATCTCAGTTTAGTTTCAACCAAAAGGAAATCCATTTGCCTACCCTGGATCAGCCCTGCAGTGCAAGCCGGGACACGCAGCCCAGCCAGGCCAGAGCTGATGTTAAACAAGCATCCCAAGGCCATGCAGCACAGGCACCGGGTCCTCAGCCCCAGCTGGTTTGCTCAACCTTTGCTGCACCAGTTCTAAAGCTTCTTGCATATGTGTGTGGGCAGGGAACTCAGCATGTGCATACAGGTATCCTTTTCTATGCAGAGAAGTATTTCTGGGTTTTCAGGCTGGAGGCTGGAGTCTTCCAGTGAATATATATATATTTAATTAGAAAGTCCTTCTCACTCTAATGTTAACTTTCCAACTATTGTTTCATAGCTCATTTCTTCCTCTCCAGCCATGACTTAGTTAATTTCCCCACCCTTTTCTTGGCCATGGTTTGATGTTTCGATAAATTTCAGCAGCTTCTGATTTCTTTGTTTTGTTGAGGTCCCCCCCACTCTCAGCTTGAGCTCCTGATTTTGTTATCCAGCCCGTGTTTCCTCCTGTCCAGTACTGTTACAGCCATGTACGTCTGCCCTCTGCAAATTAATATTACCATTGCTATGCTTCGATGCTTTGTATTTCCAGCTCCTCTAAACCTCTTACTTTAGAACACTGTTGTGCAATATTATATTGAATAAATGAGTAACCACTTCATACTGCTCTTGTATTTATGAATAACCAGAGAAATTTCTTCTTTGGCAGTGAATGAGAAATTAGATGTACTTTAAAGGCTCCTAAAATGTATTTTCAGTTGCTACCAGATGAAATCAAAGAGACAAAATTACTTTTCTCTGCTTAAATATTTCATTGATTTTTCCTAGAACACAATCCTCCCTCCTCTCTTAATCCAAGGCACGCCTGATTATTCCTAGCTACACCGTGAGGCATACTTTATAGATCTAGACCTGTTCAGAGCATTTATAAAGAGCAGCCCACAGTAATGTTAAATGCATTTTAGTGCATATATTCTACCTGTATAGACTAGTGCTGGAACTTTATAACAAAGGAACTGAATTTGACTCTGTGCCCGACATGCTTGTCGACAAATACTGTGTCTGCAGTGCTAAATTACACCCATATTCTAGCTGCCCATGGCTTCACACAACCCGTGCACATTAATTGTTCCATCCAGAAACAAAATTGAGAGAGGCATGTGGGACTGTGGATGGAGAGGGGGGCATGCTTATTGAAATTCATGTACCGCTCTGCTTGATTCCCCAAGCCACACACGGGAACGTTCAGCCATAGGCAGCTGCATCACTGTCTGTGGGAGAGGGAAGAACTGGGGCAGAACTGTTCCACTTTGTGGTTCCCTGCTGGTCACAGCTCTTCAGACGTGCGAGGCATAAACTCAGGAACCTGGCCTGTTGGGTTTTGGTGCCTGAAAACCCAAAATAAAAACAAAAAAAAGTATATATAGAACTACTATCATATAGCACTACTGTGCTAACTGTTACAACTCGTGTGTGTTTAAATCAGACCCCAGAAATTTGCCATATAAAACACAAAGACTTACATTTTCTCATTACATAAAAGCAAAATATGTTCATACATTCTTCCAAGAAAAGATCAAACTCCTTCCCCCAGATGTGCCTAACAACCTGCCCACCATTTTAGTGACAAACTTATTTTGTCTCTCCAAAATAGAAACAGCAAAAGACAAGTGTTTTCATATCAAAAAAGCAACTTCCTACCACACAGACAGGCCACACACAACTACAGCAGCACCCAGGTATGCTGCATCTATGCTTTGGCTCTCTACAAAGCTGCGCACAGCCCTTTGCTGGTGTCACTTCCTTAGAAGTATCGGTTATTTCAGCAGGAAGCTCTGCACAGCGGCCATCCCAACATCGGGGCAGGCTTGAAAATGAAAGCACTTTGATTTCAAAAGCCCATTTGTTAATTCTTAGCTATCGGTGCAAGTCAAGACCTCCCTTCCTGTTACTCAAGTGTAAAACCACTCCATTCAGAGCGTAGATCTGTGTCTTACCTTGCAACTCGCAGAAGCACCCCAGACTCTGGGCTTTTTGCATCATTTGGGGCTGAAGCAAGGATAGAGTTACTTTTCATAGAGTTCCACCACTCATCACTCTGAACATGACTTCTCTGCACAGTATCTGACCGAATATAGCCCACAGGGAGAGATACAAGTACAACACATTTGTTTCTGGCTAGATTGAGTTTTGCAAGTGCAGATAACTTTTTAATATTTTAAAATACATTTTGAATTACAATTATAATTAGGCAAGAAGCTTTTTTCTCCCTAATCACATGAAATGGCCCAAGCAATTTACTGTTCCAATTTTCATATTCATAGAGCAAATATTAGACTGTCCAGTTACATTATTGGACAATAGATAATGATCCTAGGTCATGCTGTATGTTCTTTTTAAGTAGCTATGTAATATGGAAGGTTAAAAAAAAGTGTTCTTCTAAAATTATAAGGGGGGGATTGTATATATTTTTTTTTTCTGGCTAAGAATTTTAATTCTAATTGGAAAAGGAGCCAAATTATTTCTTAACATCTTCGATCCACAGCTTATGGGACACAGTGCAACCCTGAGCTGAAACAACTGCACATCTTCAAAGCAGACTTTTAAAAATATGAACCCATTTATGTCAGACCCCTGTGAACCCATTAGTCCAAAGCTAGAGGCATGGCACAAGACAATGCATAAGAGTATCATCTGCTAATTGAAAAAAATTAAGCTAATTAAGTATATATTTGCTCAGCACAAATTAGGAAAAACCATCATTCTGCTAATCCCACCTGCCAGATCCCATTTCATTAGCAGTCATTGCAAGCATCTAGTCTTCGATAAATCATATTTTCAAGGATCCTAGAAATCTACATTTCCATACATAAGTGTGTTGCCTTGAGCTCTACATATCAGTTCTATGTTTGTACCCAACTGGATCCTGTCACACTGCACTCTTCAGGCACGCAGCTGCTTTTCTGTCTTTGGTGTTTTAAACAAAATTAAAATGAGACTTAACACTTTTAATTAGATGTTTAATTCATGCTTTTGTGAGCTATTTCCTTCCAATCTGAATTTTGTCACACAACTATAACAGTCTTTCCACTGCCAATTTTTTTTTTTTTCAAATGCTAACTCAGTGTCTCATAAAGGATGTGTAACGTACAATTTGGTAAAGAATTTGAAAGTGAAAGTATCATTTGTTAGTAAAGGAGGAACGCTTCCTAACTGTCACAATCTGTGGCTGTAAAAATATGCAATGTTCAGAACAAAACCCTCCAAAACCAAAGGAACTGTTTAAAGACGTTTCTACAGAGGATACTGTAAGGACTAAGTTTAAGGAACTAGTTGAAAGTTGAGTGGAACTTGACTCTTACAAATGACACCTAAGTGTTTTTGTTACTTCTGTGTTGTTTTTTTTTTTTTTTTTTTTTCCCCCTAAAGAAACACATCTAAATAATCCTCTAAAAATAAACAAAATTGGATTCAACTATTTGAAGAAGGCAACAGGGAGCAGCTCAGTTCTCAGAAGTATGTCTCCACCCTTATTGGCATTTGGCGCACTTTCCAAAGTACTGCTTTCCAAATTTTTTGACAGCAGCTGAGTGCCCTTCAACCGCAGGAAGGTCCCATCAAGAAAGCAGCACACACATAACAGGCGAAGTCCTCCTGCTGTCAGTTACTGTTTCTAACCACTTGTGGAGGGTGAGCAGGATTTGGCCTGTCCTCAGGACCACATTGCCCACGCTAGATCTCAGCATGTGCTGCTTCAGCAGAGCTCTCTCCCCTCCCTTTTCCCTGCAACCTATTACTTGATACACTGTCAGCATCACCAGCTGGCTGGCACTTTGTTGTTTTATTCATTGCCCCATTGCACAGTGTGGGGGACATCTCTGTTGCTACATGTTGCCATAGGAATAAACTTCACACAGGTTGTGGAGGCAACATCAACTCACATGTTTCTAGGTGTCTTTGTAAGGGCATCTGTTCATACTTCCAAAGGCACCTGTACTATGAGCATAATGTATTGTTAATAATAACAGTGGTGAAGATCTGCTCTGTAGGCCAACAATCCTGGTTCAGCTGCACCAGCTGCTTGTGGCCTAAAAGGAACATCCCTGCTAATCTCCTCGTTCATCCTCACACATGCATCTAGCTAACCTGGTTATCCTGCCCACGGTTTCCTGGGTGTGTTTTACCTGCACAGCCTCACTGTGCGTGCTTGGGCCAGCCTCGAGGCAACCCTAGGGCTTTCTAAGCCTTGAGCTCCAGGCAGCTTCTATTCAGTGATCGAAACAGTTTTTGAGGATGTTCCTGAACTAGCTGAGGTTTTGTTGTTTCTATATTGAACACTACTGTAGTCAGGAGCTTTTGAGACAGCATTTTTGGAGGTAAAAATATGAACTACTATTGCTTTGGCAACAGAGCTACCCCAGCAAGTAGCAGTCTGTCTCATACCAAAGCATCCTGTCAGGGCAGGGACATTCCGACTGAGCATTACAAGGCCTTGGCTACTGATAAATACTGTAAAAATATCTACCAGGTGATATTTATCAACATAGACATTTGCAGCATAAAGAAGGTACCATCAGACTACGAGAAGCATTGACAGGAGGAAGGAGAACCACAGCAATGCAGCCTGGGCAGCCTGAGAACATGCAGGTTCACGCCTTGCCCGACTCCTTCCTCTCCCTGAGGCACAACAGGCCAGCCTTTACCTCAGAGGCCACATTCTCCTTGTGTCAGCTAACACACTGGGTCACGATTTGAAAACACACAAGAAAAAGCTGTGTAGGAATCAAACCCACAACAACTGGAGGCTGGATTTCACTCCAGGCGAGCGTGCAAAAACTTACTTTATGGATAATTTATTCAATTACCTATGTATTTCAGCCAAGTTCTCACCAAAGCAAGGCCAATACCTCAGCAGTCAGTGAGGGAGAGCCTGCAGAGCTCCTGAGCCCCTCAGCAGTGAGGCACGGGCTGCAACCAGCGGGTCACTGCAGCCTGTGGCTGCAGGTTGGCCTGATGCACACAGGTCAACACCTCCAGGCCTGGCTTCCCCACCTGTGCCCAGAAACCACTCCAGGCCCCTCTCAAAGCCTGTTTCCAACCAGGGGCCTAGTTAAAACACTTCAGGGGAAGCTGAAATCAGAGATGGTTTTCTGCATCCAGATGAAATGGATTGTTTAGTATTACAAAAATACAGTCCTTCAAGTGGGCTTGGGACTCTGTGGAGATGTGAAAAGACTGGGAGCAGTCTGAATGAAAGACAATAAATAGTTTTTTGGGGAGGAGGAAAGGCATTTTTCTCTTTTAACACAGCTACTAATGAGATAGCAGGAATGACTTATAAAGAAAACACACAAACATTAGACTGCTGTGAATTATGCAGTTTGGTAAGAGATAAAATAATAATCGGCTCACCATCAAGACCAAATCCCCAAGCTGCTTGTAGGATCATGATCGGAGCGGCGTTGACTCATCTCTTTTGCATACCTCCTGGTACGCAGCATTCCCAGCATACCGACAGCTGCATCCACAAACTGCAAAGCCAGCAGCCACCACAACCCCGAGCAAGCAGAGGTGGCCTCTGTGCCAGCCCACCCTTACTTTGAAAGCACATTTTGTACAATCAACAGCTTTGCACACCACCAACTCTCAGCAATTTCTCCTTCCTTTATCTCTTCAGGAGGCACTTCCCTCCCACCCACACCTGCAAAGGATTGAGGCATTCAGTCAGCCGACTGGGATGGTTAGTGGCCAGCTGGGCATTAATTTGTTGGTAGAAGGAGGCGTTGCTAGTACTAGGGGCCCTCTCTGGCTCAGTGCCTTTAAGGAGCTGCCATAGCAGTTCTAGGCTTCCTGATAACCTCCTCGCCACCTCCCTGGGTGGTTGTAGTAAAAGTATGGCAATTTTCTTTGGAAGGGCAGGAACTGCAATATAATTAAATATGTCAAGTCAGTTCTGATCCAGTGTGTGGAGACCCCAGGGTAATTTGCTTCCCTTTATAAACCTGAACTTGATTTGCTTAATTTCTTTCTAGATGAACCTGAACGCTGGTTTTCAATTCTCATGGCCTCTTATTTATTATTTTTTAGACAGTTCATCCCTCCAGACACAAATCATAATTACCAGAGACCGGAGGGAAAGAGCCCAAATTCAAATGAATACATATATACATGTGTGTGTGCGCGCGCACGTGTATATTAAGCCGCTGCCTGTCAAAGGCAGTTTAATGAAGCTAGAGGAAAGCTTTTAAATAAAGTCATGGAGAATGTCAAGCAACATGAAGCAACCTAGTTAAACACAGAAAAACCTGTCCTCCCTTTCGTTTGGCTCCTGATTTATGTCAAACTGAAATAAATGATAATAACACAAGGTTATTAGAGTTCTCTATGATATAAATATGAAGCATATGCATTTAGAAACTTTAAGACTATAAAACACAGATGGAAGCACACCATCCATAAGTTCCAAACCATCTCATTTAAAACACACACAAAGAACACCAAAAAGAGATAGCATGAGAAATAAAGACGAAAGTCTCTGAACTCTTTCAGAAGCACAATTTTCTCTAAAAGGGATATTAGCACAAAATTGTTTGAAGGCAGAGACTGGCTGCTGTACAAAAATGCCAATATCATGTTTAATTTTCATCAAACCTTAAGAAAAACCTCCTGCACGTATATTAGTTTTACAGTTGTAAAAAGGCATAACCCCAGCAGGGTGCAGAAACATGCTGTAAAGGAGCATGAACTACCTCAGGAGCTCACTGCCCACCCTGCTCTGGTATTGAGCTGTGTAGTGGAGAAGAATTCTGGTGCTCTGTAATAGCCTTGTGAGGAAATATCACTGGTGTGAAACGGCTATGTACATCCTGCATGTGTTTCTTTGCTCCCCACATCCTGTGCACACACACTCATGGGCCACTGGGGTTGCCCTGTGGGCAGGATGTGTGTGCAGCCCTGGTAGTTTCCTAGTGCCTCATCATTTTCCTCATTTTCTGGGTTGGGAAATCTCAGTAAAAATTTCTCTGAACATACCTGCAGCCCATAAATTTACAGGGAAGTGGCGATGCTGATAGTAGCTCTGTCTTTTCCCAGCCTCTTTTGCAGCGAAGCATTCTGATAGTGAATATATTTGACTATAAATAATAATAAACTTTACAGAAAGGAAATGAATATTTTTATACATCTCGGTTCAACAGGCTCCAGTTTAATTCTAAGCCCTTCATTTGAGAAATCAGCTGTGAGGGTGATTGTATGTCGGAATATCCAACGCAATGAAGTTATGTTGATGCTATTTCAAGAACAAGTAGGAAGTGTAATTTAAAGTGATAAGACCAGCAAAGTACAGAGCCTTTGAATATTTTCCTCTACACGTGACTTAAGATCTAATTACTGTTAGTAAAAGCAAACCCTTTGTGTCAGAAAGAGTGCTTACCTCAGTGGCTGCAGATTGAAACCTCTAGTTAGTCTATTTTATATTCAGAAAAATGTTAGCCCATAAATTTTTTTATACTTTCAGTGAAGATATTTTTGGAACTGCAATAAATTTCTCATTACATATAATACACTACTATCTGATACATTTCTTTTAATTTTTACCTTAAAATTATGTCTAAATGGGACAGTCCAATTATGTCTGATTTAATGTTCTAATGTAATCCTGTGTGATTACAAGAAAGGTCTTGGGTTATTTAACCAATGATGCTTTAGATTTATTACAAAAGTGATATCAGATGTATAGGACCTGTGGGGAGCCAATTAAACTTTCCTGGACATCATCTGCTTGGCAGTGTCCTTCTGCCACTAACATGCCACCTTACCTGCAGAAATAACCAACTTGCTGTTCAGTGGCTGGGGAACTAGACCTAAGATCAGAGCTATAATCTTTAGGAGAGAAGAGGAGGAAGACAAAGAGTAGAAGATTGCAGTTATTTTCCTTACTGAGCTTGTCAAAACAGCCACCCCATGGAAATATCCTGGCCTCCTTGTCTGTAGTATCTCAAAGAGTCAATGGCAGTGAGAAACTCTACCTGAGTAAATATGTAAGTGGGCTGGACTGGCAGAGCTCAAATAGAGGCTTACTATAGCTGGCAATTAGAAAAGCTGGTTTTTAATTGCAAATGAGGAAGATTTGTTCAGCAGTGGACATGTCTCCATGTGATGACTCTGTTACAGCATCATTTTCAGGAGCAAACTTGCACTTCGAGATGGATTTATTGGAATTTTTATAGCTGTACTTCTGGTCATGAGATATTGATTTTACTGCTAGACATAAATGAGGTAAAATAAAGGGGAAAAAAATCCTAAGCTTTATCTCACTGACCAGAGCTATATCTGCTGTCGAAGACTTTTGCTCATATAGGCATGTTAGTAGCGCTCAGTTCTGTCACAGCAGTCTTTGTGTAGCCAGGCCATACAAGGGAAGTTTAGTATCACTCCAGTGAAGCCACTCATAGAAGTAAAATAAGCTTCCTAGGAGAAGTGCAATTTTAGCAGAATAATTCTGTTTATATAGCAGCTTTCACTGGTACAATTATGATGACTAGATATTACACTCCTCTTTCTCTGCACCTGAGAGGATTCATTCCTGTGCCAAGAATACCTACAGACCAGGCCAGAAGCAAAAGTTGAGTTAATTAGAATACAGATAAGCTCTTTATGACTTACCTCTGTTTTGCCACTCTTATTACACAAGCAAAACGAGAGTCATCTCATTAAGCTAGAAACTGTACCAGCACTCAGCTTCCTGCTACTGGTTTCTAGTTGGAAACCAGCTGCAGCAATGGATGAAGTGAAGAACAGGCAGGTACAGACACGGAAGGATCAAGGGAGCAGCCAGTCATCACAGGAAATACGATAATCTTTTCATCACTAGCTGTATCCAAATCATTTAAACATTGCAACCAGCAACAATCGTGTCACACAACAACCCTCGTACTGTCTCAGCATGCATTGTAACCCTTTATAGATTCCCATTCGGCCCTCAGAAATCTTATACTCATGTTATTTCGTTATTGCTTGTTTGTTTTTCCTCCTTCGCTGCAGACCAGCTCTGCTGGTCCTGCTACCTGGCCATATTAGTGCTCATCAAGTGCAAAGCAGAGCACGTAATACACTTTTTCAGAGCGCTTGAGCATGAACTATTGTTCACACTGGATTCCCCCTGCCCTGCTTTGCTCCATAACTTTTCCCAGTGCGGTGATCAACCCGTCCTCCAATCAGCTTTACAGCCTCACCAACAATACTGCTCCATAGATCAGCCCAGTTTGCCGCAGGATCCTGACGACTTAATGCCTCCAGCCTGCCACTTCGCACTGCCCCGAACTACCGAACGACTGGAAGTCCCAAGGTTGTTTGTAAACTAGCATGTCTTGTGCAGCCAGCAGGCTGGCCTGGGCAATAATTTGATGTATTTCATACTCAAGTAGGAGTGTCAACTGTTAAACCCATTCCTTGCTAAAAATAAAAGCTACATAATAAGCCTGATACTGTAGATCACTTTAAACCAGATACTGTAATCCCCACTTGAGACAGATACATGACCTATTAAATTAAACATAGATTCCCTCAAATTACATGCAGAACCTCTCTCAGATCAGACCAACTCCATTACTTTATGCAGTAAATAGCAATATTGAACTCCTGTATATATGCAGGCATGATGTATACAGTTACTTATCAGCTTTTGTATATTCATGCTGTATTAGTAGAGCTGTGCCTTGAAACAAAAACAAGGTTGACAATATTTTCAAACCCAAATGCCTGATTTCATCTTCTTAAACACAAAGTTAATTTTGTCATCAAAATACATCTTTGTTTTCTGAAGAGGTAAAATCTGTGGCAGGTGAATATACTGAGACCTTAAAAAGGTCATCTGTATTAAGGTGCTGATAAAATAAATTGTGGACCCAAATTTAAAAACAGATCTTAAAAACTGGAAAAAAATAAAATAAAAATAAAAAAACATCAAATAGAGCTGGCAGCCCTGGGAATGCCCTTATATTTGAATAATTCCACTGAGATGATCTAGATTTTTCCAACGAAACACATTTCTGCAGAATTTGCAGCTCAATAAACTGTTGTATTTTACAACTTTCTATCTGTCTTCGTTCTGTCACTGAAGGTTGCTCTGGTGATTTTGCAAAGGAAACACTGAGAAGAGCTGTGAGGTGACAACAGGAGAGAATACAGCCCTGTGCCCTGGTGTGGTGAGAGGTGGCTGCCCATGCCAAAACCTGACTCACATTTTCATCATTCCTGATATGGGCAGAAGAATCAGTTCTGTCTTTGTATGGATTACTGCAGAAAGAAAGAAACAGGTTATGCATATTTTATGCCTGTGTGGCACCTACTTAATGTGTTTTACCACCTACTGAGCATGGGCTGGACACTGCATTATATGATTGTGTACAGGGTTAAAGCAGATTACTGCTGAGTACCCACACCCAGAGTTTCACAGCTGCTCTGTTGCTTTGGCACACAACCAGGGCTTTCGTCCAACATAGCTCAGCAAAACTGCTACCTCCATGTCTTGCAGCAACTCTCCTTTATTTATTCAGATTTATCACCACACCTATCAAGCTCCTCTCTTTAACATTTTTTTTTTCTATTTTTTTTTTTTTTCCTCCTGACAGCCTCAAACTTTCTCATCTCCTCAGCTATTTTTTTTTTTTTTCTTTTTCTGAGGGCTCACTACGAAACTGGGGCTCTTTCTGTTCTTGGGGTGTCAGAGCAGCTCTGGAATTCCCACATCAAACTCCCAATGGGGAATGCCAAATGGGATCAAATGCATCTGAAAAACAACAGCCAACTGACCAAACAAATGAATAAGCAAAAAACCCAAGTAGGTTATGTGAGGCCGCCATCCAGGTGGATGCAACAAATAATGCTTGCACTTCTAGAATGAGGATAAATCAAGATGATGCAGTCTGGAGCAATATTAACCGGGGTAGTATTTTCCCACGCACTGAAACAAAATTCTCTTGAGCAATTCCTGCAGTGGATGAATCACTGTCTGTCTTGGATGGTTTATTCAGTATTATTTCTGTTAAGCAAGAATGGAGGAGAAATCTTATTCTCCAGTGTATGTGAGCCTTCATGTTTCCAAGTACCGCGCTGATGCAATAGAGTGTTTTACTCCCAATCACTCCAGTTGTAGTAAGGTGTCTCTCAATAGGCCTGTGGTTTTCCAAACAGCATATCCATGTGTGGAAGCAACAAAGCTGACTATACTTTGTACTATTACAGGATGATATGCTCCTGAGCTGTATGTTAGTCATCAGGCACCAAGGCTGCAGAGGTAGCAGCGATAACATATCCCTGAACGGGGACACCAGCTGATGGTGGTGGGAAGTGCGATGCCTTTCTCAGAGGTCACGGCGTTGGAGAGCAGCTGTGACTGGGAAGAGCTGAAGCCATTCCTTTCTGAGAAAGTGTGAAGCCAGCCTATATATTGGTGAAGCCACTTCAGGGATATGCTTCAGCAGTAAGACATGACAAGTTGTGAATTACTGCGCATTAATTCAAGCCTAGCATATTGTCAAGTATGGGGCCAAAGGGCTAAGAGCTATCCATACAACTAGGTGTGAATTAATTCACACTAGTTCGCACACTTAAGTGTCTTATTGTGATAATAGATTTAATACTCCTAAAATGTTATTTTAAAATATCTATATATTATTAATTAAGATATAAGACTTATGCCTCCTGAACACTGAATTATATCTCAATGAAACCATTGCTCAAAATTCTTATTAACCCAGAAGGTCACTCAATTTTTCCTGCCCATTCGGTATTAATAAATAGTATAAACTTACAGACCGTTCAATCTCTTTGTTACAGGAACTATCATCATCAAAAGGGAAATCCCTCTTCCTGTATGTAAAATTAATGCTCAAGTATGTGGTTGGATAAATGTTTCCTGCATGTAGATATTCAGCCATACATTTCTGGATTTCTGATAAGTAGGTGCTGGCTCACACTGAGTGATTATGTGCAAAAACCATACCGAGAGGAAAGGTGCCTGTACACAAGCTTTAATCAATGAACTTTGCTACTTGTCAATTCATATTTCCAAAGCGCATGCATTGAAATGAGAGTCATTATGGATGTGCCAATTAGTAAGAAAAATACATTGGGCTTTTGTCTTTTGCCAGTGGAGGTCAAGGTACTCTAATTTTAATAGAGTCTCCTCCAGAGAAGAGCTAAAAAACAGATTGGGTGGAGCCCAGCCCTGAGGAAAGTCTATTGAAGCTGATGGGAATTGCCCAGAGTGGGTCAGACTCATTCACTTCTACCAGGAATGACTTTGGTCCTCTGAGAACAGTTAAATAGTCAATCCATTTCTGGGTTTTGTTTTGTTTTGCCTTTTTTTTTTTTTTTTTAACTGAGTCTTGGGCTTCCGCTTCCAAGCTGTTTATAAGAGAAAATGATGTAGTAAATTATGTAAGATAAATGATACAGTCTGGCAGTGTGAGAAATCTACTATTCGTAACTAATTCTAATTTTTTAAGCTACTGTATGTCACAGCTAAAGCAGCACATGCTATCACGGAGCTGTCTTTTAGATTTACTACTTGTGTTAGTGTTTCATCTCTGGTTTGTTTAAAATGTTTGGGGGGCTTGAGTCTGTGGTGCCGTGCTGAGGCTGTGAGCTGCATATAAAAGGCTGAAAACGCCCTTCTGCAGTTGGTGGATGAGCAGAGAGGTCTGCCGTAGAAGCAAATCGAAGTAAATGACCAACAGGCATTTAAATGTTTTTGTATCAAAAGGCAGCTCTACCAAAGGGTGACACTGGAAGGCCTTGGCATGGGTGAAGACAAGCTCCTGCAGACCTGAGGGGAGCAGAAGCCATCAGATCTGAGCCTCAGTACAAAGGTAGCCATGAGAACACGCGCCCCCCGTGCACTGGCTAAGCAGACTTGTCTCCTCTTAAGACAGAAGGCTTCCAAGTAAAGGTTTTTACATTTTATTGATCTTTGTCTTTTATCTTCCTTTGCAGCGAACCTTTCCAACAGCACAAACATTTTATTAGACAGTTACATCGTTGTGGCTGCTATATGTTCCTTACTGAGTGCACCTTTTCTATGCCGTCAGATTTTTGCCTTCCCAAGCAAGTTAATAAATTATCTAGTTACGAGCTTTGATTGCATCACGTCCCAACTACTCTCTCCGAGCAGCCATGTTACCCGAGATATTAGCAGGCAGAGCTGCTCTGACCTCATTTACTGGGCAAGCAGGAGCGTTCCCGAACCGCAGACCCCAGAGCATAGTGAAACCATTGTCTCCTTCCAGGACAAGCCACGGAGCCCGAACCACAGGAGCGTAACCTTGGATGTCCGTTAGCCTTTCAGGCTCTGCTACATGGGTAAGCAGTGAAAAGAGACAGTATCTAAGCATCTGGGAGAAAAGTCTATGACAGGTTTATTTGATATTTTTACTGGAGACCATACAATTACTGGAATACCTGGATTTATTTGAATGGAAGTATTATAGAAATATTCTCTCCGGTGGTTTCCTGTATGGAGAGGAAATTTCATTTTGCAGCCAAAATTTTGTCAGAGGGTCACAACCTCATTCCCAATGCTGAAAAACTGTTGGAACTCACCCTCTAATAAAGTGAAAGTCTTCCAAAGAGATCAACCCCTGCTTGGCCCAGGATGGAGGGAGTGCACTGGGTGCCACCTGGGACCAGAGCAGAGAGCGGCCAGGCCAGCACGGCACCACCGGTGCTGTCCATCATCAAACCCATGCAAAGAGCAGCATCCTCACAAGGACCTGTGCTGGGACTCTGTGCTTGGAGGGACAGACATACAGCATAAATACAAACACAAAATATGAGTGAATATCGCTCTGCCTCCTGTACAAGCAGACACCAGTGGTTCCAGAAGAAAAACGTCACAAGGAAGCTGTACGGGATCTTGGCTGGTGCAAAATCCAGTTGGGGTTTGCTTTCTCACGGAGTTACTTCTGGTTGCTGTCTTGTTAGTGAAACCTTTTAAACATGCAAAGCTTGTGGCTGAAATGGGACTTCAGAAGTACTGGTCTGAACACTTTGAAATGAAACTGAAAGATGCATTTTGGAAATCTGGAGGGTATGGTACAGCCTTGCTCTAACGTTTTTGCTTTCAGTGGAAGCAGCTGCCATGGCCACCTCTGTGCTAGTGTGTATAACAAAACAACAACAGAAAGAAACCTACATAGAAATCCTACCCTCTTTTTTCTTTTATTTTCCCAGCATCTGCCAGACTAGATGAGAGCTAGAGGCCACCTAGTCCAGTTTCCTGTCTCTGATAGCAGCCAGAACCAGATGCCTTGAACGAATGCATCTGAAATTTTAGTTTTGGCACAAAGGGAATAATCTACCCTCCTTGATGGGTTCATCTTGATCTCTAGGAGTGGGAAAGTGTTTGAAACTCTGAGGTATGAGCTCTTACATCCTTTCTACAACTCTCTTAGCGTTAATTATAGTAACTCTGGCACCTCTAAAAGCTTGTTGTAACATTTGGCACTGTGTCGAGAGTAAAGTGTGTTGAAAGAAGAAAACAGGACCTCTAAAAAAGCTGAGGCAGTGCTGGGATTATTGACTCAAAGACCTCAGTGAGGGAACATAACACAGGGTCATGTTTCCCAGTAATAACATGGGTGGTTGACTTCCCAGCATAAGGAAAAACTGGAAAAATTGGAACTCATGTTGTTTTGGCTAGAGCCCAAGAAGTTACTGGAGATTTACAATTAGATCATGCAGAAACTGTGGGCTGATTTGGTTTCATTTTTTCAAACAGATGTTGGAGAGGTCCCACAAGAAGTGGTGTGGAGGGCGGCTGTATTAGTAACTGAAATAAGTGTAGCTAATTCCAATTTAATACTGTACTTTATGCACTGCAATCACTTTCCTAAGTGTAAATACCAAGCATATTAATTATTCCATGGTAATTTTCCAGCCTTATAATTAAGTCGTTTCTCCTTCAAAAGAACCTATAGAGCTGTGGCTCAGATTTTCAACAGGCATTTCTCCTATTGGCAGCAATATCATCTATCACCATTGTCAGCGATGAGCTCTTCTGACTAGGAGGGAAAGTGACAGTAACATCTATATCGGATCATCTGGAATGGGCCAAGTGCACATTGCGTTAAAATACGAAGTGCAGAGCAATCCTAGGGGCCAAAGTTTAACAGATCCATTCCATCTGCGATTTCTGTCATTCCTGGGTGCACTCTGTAAGCTGCCACACGTCACAGGCACTTGCAGAAGACACACAAGTTACCAAAAGCTGACCACAGTAAGATGGGTATAAGAAATTCTGGGGCTCCTGGTCAGTGTGGGTTTGTACCATAAAATTTAATTTTCTTCTGGGGCACTGGAGACTTTTTTGGTGTGAGGGATGGCACACGGAGTAGCATCTGATAGACTTTTTCAAATAATTCATCTTTCATGTCTCAGGGGTCATTTCTGCTTTCCTGTGCTTGGGTACTGATGCTACCAGTCTGGTTTTACCGATCGTCCTCAAGGACAATTATTTTGTGTGGTTATATTCTTAATTATATCATACAGTACCCAGGAAGCAAGCTATTTCCCTGTTGTCCACTATTAACAGAAACCCAGTATCACCACCAGCACTAAATACTGTAGTCAGAAATCACATTAGGTAGAAAACAATCTCATTTTCTTTTCCCTAAAAAAAAAATAAATAAGAAAACAAAACAAAATCAAAGCACAGTTTGATGTTCCTGACTCTCTGGTGTTTATTCTCTAAATACTGGAGGACACAGAGAGACCTAATGGGGAAAAAGCTCATCTGGGCAATCAGCCCCTCACAGAGCTCCCACTGGATTCCTTGGAAGTCCTGCATGCAGAGCACAGAGCAAGCAAATCCCACGTGGCCGACCCTCCCTTCTGTACAGGCACCTGCCAAAAATAAATTCTCCCCGTGCTTTTGACAAAGCACAAATAAGCTTCTAGAAGGTCTGCAGTGGTATCAATGTCCTCTAAAAATAGAGTTCCAGCCCTTTCTGAGCATAACATCAGGAAACCATCATCATGTAGCAGTCACCCAGCCTGCTGCCGTGGTGCTTCTCCCATACTCTCACGCTGCAGATTAGCCAAGCCTTTCATTCCTCCATTAGTCACCTGTCATACTTGAAAGACAGTAACCAGTAAATAAGCAACTGTGTGACTCTTGTAAGCTTGGTATATTCATACCTCATAGCATGGCTGTAAACTGTTAATATTTATGTTTCAAAAGCAAAGGAATTTGGTGCTCCTGACTCATTCTTCCTCAACAGAGGCAGCTGTGCTACATAGCATCCTCTGGCTGAAGGTGATTAAAGGTTGATGCTTAATCAGCCATGCTTCTTTTTTTTAAAGTTCAGAGGGAACAAAGTGTACTTGTGGGCTGGGGCTGGAGATGGCTGAGCTAACCTTTAGACACCTCTGACAGTCTGCTCTGATGTGTATTTAGTTAGGTGAAATGAGAGCTATAGAATAATCAATTTTTCTATCCCATGACAGGTCAATTGCTTATTTTAGAACTGTCTTGGGTGGTTGATTATTTAATTTCCTTGAAAGCAAGAAAAATAATCATTGTGAAAGTTGCTAATATACTCCAGGTGAAATGCAACTAAACTGTTCATTCCAATATTCACATTAGCCAAAATATACTCACGGTTTTGCATTTTGACCCCTTGCTCCTACCATGTCACAAAATAATTATAAAAATGATTAAATGATTTTAAACTATTGAATTCTAATTTTTTAAATGATTGACTTGACATTTCAATTCATTAGCTTTCAACCTGAGTTGAAATTTATTCCATGGTCCTTTTCTTATGTTCCAACTTTGTTGTTTACATGATTGTCACTAAATGAAGAAATCACTAACCAACACTTTAATTGAATGCCATGCTTTGTATGCAGTGCACTACAATAGGACTCCATTTGTATTCACTATAAACCAATCAAAACATGAGCAATTTGATTTTTCTTCTCTCATTCTTGTGAATTTCAATACAATTTGGGATTTTCATAAAGCTTTTTGTAAAAACCCAGGTTCATGTGCATTTAAATAACATTGATGGAATCATAAAAGGAAGCTGTAATTATACTGTCAAATTTATTTTATTTCTTCAGTGCCTTTCTAGCAATATTTAGAGCTGCTTTATGTTTCTGCTACCAGATAAACCCAACTTGATTGCAAACTGTGTAAATTAAATAATCAGTTACTTTCTACATGCTGTGCCCTTTCACAGCTTCTGAGCTCACTCAGATTGCAGTACGAGAATACCAACTACCCTCGGGCGCTACTTCCAGGGATGGATTTTGGTGAGTTACACATGCCAAAGAGCCATTTCAGGCTCCTGAATGAAACCAGGCAGCTCACATTTTCTGCTGTTTGGATGGAGTAATGGACAAGCTCTCATGGTTATTGCTAGACCTATTTTGGTGATAAACATGCACAAGAGCATGAATCTGTGAGCACATGGTTAGACTTATCTCGGATGGAATGGAGATTCTTGAGCTCTGCCCTTCACTGGGTTGTTTTGTTTGTATGTTTTTCCCAAGCACTAGCCCTATATTTCTAGCAGGATTGTGCAGCCCTCTAATTACACACAAAGCAGCATTTTTCAATTATTAGTATTACATTCAAGTGCTTTCTTTACCTGTGGATTGAAACAGATACATATTCTTCAGCCCATGACTGCACCGACATTAATGTTCCTGCAGAACAGAGTACAAAGGCTGATTTATTCAAAAAGAGGGGCATGGCTATGGAAAGGATCCAAACTAATCAAATGGAAGCAATTTCAATTATATAATCAAACAGTTATATTTTAATTATAATTGTTGCCACAGGGTAGCCCAGGAATACTTTGTGTGAACCTCTACTTAAATGTTTATTTCTAAAGAAAAATATTATAAGGCATCTATGGCAATTTCATTATTATTATAAAACTAAAACAAATCTATAGTTAGCTAAGGGACCTGTGCAATTACCTACATCATCTTTCAGAACAGTAAAACGTAATAATAAGCCACAATGAGAAATTGGAACCTCAGAAATGAATCAGATGGCACTAAAAGAGATTCACTGACAGGGAGCTCAAGGCTTACCGAGCTGTTATTTATTACAGGGCTAGATTTTTTAAGCTACACTTGTGAAAATAGAGCAACAAAAAATACTGCACCAGAATTAATTGTACAGATTCGCTCTTCAAGCAAAATATACTAGCAAGAAGTAGTCTTAAAATGTTCAGAATACAGAAGGTTTAATTCATCTCCCTAAATCTTCATGGAAGCCATCATTTCTCTGACAGAGAGGTCTGGGCACAACTCAGACCTCCCTCCTCCCACCCTCTTCCACCTCTGGGTGGCTGTGGAAGGTTTTGTGGAGTCCTCTGTCCTCTGCTCCTACCAGAGCTACGTAGGTGTGCTTGGAAGGACATCCAACTTAAAGCTTTTCTGACCCAGAGGAAAAGCACTTGGGGGGGTTAAAAAGATGGGTGAGTCAAAAGGAGGATTCAGTGAGAATCAATCAAATTGTCCCTGCAATCCAAGTGAACAACAAATTGAATATAAGCAGGAGGTGTATTTAATTTGATTTTGGAGTTCAATTGAGCTTTTTGTCACGAGGGTGCAAGTTCAAGCCTTCTTCTGCCCTCTAACTCATTTCTCCCTCAATGCAGCTGACATGGGTTATCGCCAGGCACCCTGTGGGACAGGGCCATGGCCATGGGCAGAATACTCACAAAACATGGTCGTATTCTGTATCCTATCATATCAGAGTACAAAAAGGCAGGCCTTCATAAATTCTGCATGCCGAGAGAGAGGAAACTGCCAGACGGCACCCCGTGGCATGCAGAGGACTGTTTTTGTCTCTTTGAAGTAGGATTGTGCTCCACAGATGATAAGGAACAAAGCAACTACGGCCAACACCTGAAGAAACGATACCTCTTCTGAATGTGGGCTGTATTGATTGGGAAACTAAAACTGCATGGGAGAATGTAGGGAAAAAAAGAGAGGTTTTATTCAGTAGCAACATAGCTACTTTGTTTTGGATAGAAAAAGCAAAATATGTTTCTCGAGAAAGCTTTTATTTTGTTTTTAGTGTTGCTTTTTGGGAATAAAAATGGACTGAAGAAAAATATGTTCCTTATTTCTTAACCCAAATTGTCATCACTCCCTACACACTTTTGCATCAGCAACATGATTTGGCTGTTCTTCGGTCAGCTTTTTCTCAACCCCAATGACTCATCCTTAGAACTGACCTGTTATTAAAAGGCTTCTGCCCTCAGGGAAAACATTTCGTCTAAGTCAGATTGGAAGAAAACTTTTCAAACACTGATGCAGACCCCACCAGGACAGTACTTGAAATTTCCTGATCATATCCTGCCTCCAGGATGCACACAGATTCTTTCAAAGTTTTGTTTTGTTTCTTAAAAAGCCAGATCCAGCAATGATGGAAATCTCTTCAGTATTTTATGGTGACAGAAGAACCACGGACAAAAATATTAAAAAAAAAAAAAAAAGGAAGATTCAGTTAGATACAGTTTATGCAGAAAGGACGCAGAAAGAAACATAATATGCATCCTTAATGTAAATTTTACTTACTTTAAGCAATATGAAAGTAAAAATTACAAACTGCCCAAAATGCTGTAATGGCAGGTTGAGGCCAGCCTTTGAACATCTCACTGCCTTGAGAAGATTTACATAGTGCGTTTAAAAATAATTGCTATCCTGAATCTTAACATGTCTTGGTCTGTAGACTAACCTATGCAGGTGCTCCTGCTATTGCTGGGAAAAATAATAATAATAATAATAATTGCAGGGCACTGGCAACATAGATGGAGAAGGATTTTTTTCTGATGGCTCTTAATATCTTATTATGACTGCTTTACCACTCTATCTAACATATCAGCTTCCAAAGAATTTGCTCACACTGAACTCACAGCTATACATGCTGTTTGCTTCTTACACAAATAATATTAGCTTTACAACTATTGTTTTGCCCTTAGTACAGCTGCTCAGAAAAGATGTTTCATGCTTGTAATATAATTTGTTTAAAAAGTATTTCATGACTGAACCACTGCCAAATAGCTGACACTTTCCCTTTATAGTTTCCTTTTGCATTGGCTTTCTGTTACAGAAAACAAACAGAAAAAAAAAATAATGCATGGAAGTCTTAGGTCTGGATTTTGCTCACCTTCACAAACAGGCTAATGTTAATCCAGGACATACCCTCTTTAGAAATCTACCATATGAAACAACACCATTTAATTACCAGTTAATTACTGCCTTTAACTAGAACCTTTTCTGAACAAGATCTTCTCAGCCTGAAGGCCTGGGGAAACAGCAGAAACCAGTTGCAGCTTCTCCATTTTATCCCCCAGCCTGTGCCAGGCCCAGCTCCATTTACAACCTTTTCCCCAGTCTTTTTGCTCCACTCATTTCCCCAGCTGGTCTTCCTAAACCTTGTCCCTGCACAGGAACCTGGCTACAAAAGGATTTGGAAGTGGCTCTATTCCTACATTTTGTGCTTCCTCTTTTCCTGGTAGCACTGCGGTGTTCCCAATGTCATTTTGGAGTCTCTGCCCTAATGTTAATCTCACGATTAATGCCACGCCAGTAGATTAGAATGTTATACATCTTGTGGGCTTGTAGAATACACAGATATTTGCAGATAGGTGTTAAACACACCTTCATTTACAAATTTTCTATAAGATACGATCTTTCTTCTGGAAATAAAGCCACCCTCAACCAATCGTGCTATATGCAGGCAAAACAGGCACAGAAAGTTCATTTCCATAACCTCATCACAAGCTCCCTTTAAGATATTTGCATCAGATCAGACTACATTTACACCTTCTTTTTTTATGTTATAATGAGAGACCATATGCAGTACAGAAACAATAAGTATTCACAGGGAGTTTCTTCTATGCCTTGATCTGAATGGCTTATGTCACGGCCAGTGTGAACCTGTCATTTGTGTTGGTGGTGGTGTCCTGTTAAATCAGTGGAGCAGCAGACACTGAGATGGGAAATCATCTGCTCCTCTTCCATGGTTCTAACCATGGTGCGGGCACATGTTGTTTCAGTAATGTACTAATATATAGTTTTCTTCAATGGAAAAATGTTCAAAACTTTCTGAAAACTGCCTCCCTTTTCAGTGTCTCAGGTTAGGATCTCTAAACCATCAGCTGATTTATGCATAATAAGTATGTATATATATAATGTATATATTTTGGAGCACTTGTATCAGATGTAAATCTTTTGTTTTAGCCACATTAGAGGACATTGAGAATACAGCCAAGTCACTACCTCTCTTTTATACCCTCTACTTTCACTGACAGTGGCTGGAGAAGGTCCTTGGTATCCCAGAACTGCTGTTTTACCACTTAGATTACTTTCCCCTCACCAATAAAAGCTGAGTCAGCCTTGATGTTCTGGTCTTAATTGTTATAGCACATTGTGTCCCACAAGGCAGAATATGGCACCACGGGTACATAATTAAAACACCAGGACACTCGAAGGACAGGTTGATACAGTAAAAGGGAAAGCAGGCAAGCAACTACATCTGCTCCTGACAACTGGACTCTTTGATGAGTGATTAAAATATATGTGATAGGCTTGCAACAGAGTTTGAATAAACAAATAATTAAACAAAAGTCCATCAGAAGGTGCAAGGCACAAATATAGTCTACCTCAGCAATGGGGACAGGGCTGCAATGTATCAGAAGGCATTTCAGCTTTCTAGTGCTTTCTTTCCAATGTTTCCCATGTCACAGGTTTTAAATAAACCCCTGAAATGGGATGAAAAATTAAATTTTCAGAATTGTTTGCTAACTGAAAGCAGAAAGCCACAAAACTGGTTCAAGCTAATTCCACATTCTGTTTTCAGCCCTTTCTTCTCCTTCACTCCATTCAAATTACTAAGTTTAAATTAATCCCCAAAATGTCCCAATAGAAGATCATTAGATATGGGGAAAAGAGCATATTTTGACAGGAATGTTTTGAGTCCAGAAATTCCTTAAAAATGCATTTATCTCCATAATGTTTCATATTCGATAAATCAGCATCTCTCAGGGATGTGAAATGAAACAAAATGCTGTATGGAAAACATCAGTACCCTACAGTCTGCTGTAAAGCAGAGAACAGCATCCACAACCTCCTGCTCCTCACCACAGCAGTGGGATGCACAGCACAGACACCACCCCAAACCTGTCCAACTCATCTTGAGGGACGAGCAGACATTTTAGGGCAGGAGGAAGATGAATGGCAACATCTACAGGAATAGGTTACCTCCTGTGGGAAGGGAATTTAAAAAATGCGTTTCCCGTTCTGTTCCCACAGCAGTGGGATCTCTTAGGCCATTGTTTTTGGTAAGTACTGGCAACACCTATTTGCATCTCTACCCTTAAAAACAATGCTCCATGAGCCAGTGCAACAGCAGACCCAAACATGGTGCTGCTGTATTTGCCAGTCTGCACCAAGAGCCCTGCATCCCCCAGGTCTCTCATCATCCTAAAGCCAAGTGCCACATTCCTCAGGCAAATTCTTCTTTACCTACAGCTTTGAAAAATCCTAAAAGGAGACATCTGCAATAGTTTAGCCTTCCTGGCATGACAAAATCAGTAATGGCCACTGGCTCCTAACTCGTCAGAGCGCACTCCATTTCCATGTAATTGAGAAGCAGACTAAGTTTGCACAGATTATATGGCTGGTTTAATGAAGTTTAGTAAAATGAGCTCATTAATGCAGCTTTCGAAGGAACTTCTATTTTCTACATCGCAAGGCATGATTTTACAATCTTTCAGCACTAACATTAAAATCTCTCCGATTCTGCCATGCTGCCAAATCGCAGTGTGCATGTGGAAACTCCAGAAGTTCCTCTAATTGCTTGTAAAATGCAATTGCCATCCTCTGCTAATGTGAGATGGGGCTGCAACTGGCATTTCCCTAACTGTGAATGGGATCGGTTGCTCTCGCTTCCATTTGCTTGTTTCAGGGATATAATGAGGATGAGGAACTTTAAAAAAAAAAAAAAAAAAAAAAAAAGGAAAATCAGAAAGTGACTCAGATATTTCCTAATGATGCCATATACATACATAAACACTTTTATGATGTTTTAAACACCCACAGATGAGTACTTACTGTATGATTTCTAATTTCTATCACATAGTTGTTTTATCACACCATTCGAAATCTCCCAAGGTGGTTTTCAAAAGAGGTGTTTTCTTAGACTGGCAGAACAACGCTTCAGAAAAGCAAGCAGGTGCTGCTGTGGAAGGGGATATGCATGCCCATGCTGGAGTACAATATCTAGCATAAAGATTTCTCGTGTCTCTGCAAGATACCCAAAAGTCAATTAACCTGCTTGTAGCTTGTTGTACAAAAGACAGTCCATTGTCTTGAGCAGAATGGAAATTAATTTTTTCTTCACTTTTGATGTCATGATGGCCCTTGCTGGCCCAGGTATCTGCCATATATTATTCGAAGCATGAAGCCTGCCGGAGGTGGCTAAATCTCTCCAGATGGCTGTTTTAATATAAAGCCTGCTGAGCTGCATGAAATGTAAATCAAGACAAGGCAGAGAGCTCAACAATTTTGTAGATCACCATTGTAGGACTTCATATCATGTCAATATAGAAAATGACACAGGAAAAGGAAGAGAGAAAAGGGAAAACCTGCTATTTGAGGGGAGTTTATGCACTTGCTGACAACAAGCAAACAGATGGACTGAGAAAGATAGCAGAGAGCATGCTCCAAATATTTTTCTTATTCCTTTTTGCCATAAATTTGAGTCCTTAATTCTTATTGCAAAAAATCCAGCGATGGTGAAGTGGCTTAGTGAGGTTCCTTTGAAGGAAATGGTGATAGTGTTCAAGCTTTACAATATTTTGAAAACTACTTTATGAAGGATCAGCACATGCGGTCTCTGTCTGCCCCTGCAGCCACCCAAACATTTGGCAGAAGCAACAGGCAACAACTGGAACATTTCTTCTTTCCCCCACTGTCTTCCCTCCTGAAGGGGGACCTGGCTGTAGGACAGATCTTCCTTCATAATAAAGGAGGTATCACCTTGACACACCTCCTCCTGTTGTGTCCCACAGTAGCCAAGAAACCCACCTGGCAGGGGCAAGGTGTCTTGTTCTGAGGAGCACAACTTAGAAAACACAAACAGAGAAGAGAGCACTTTTTCTCTTCCATTAAAAAAGAACTGTACTCCCCACAACGTTCTTTGGCTAAAATACTGAGGTCAAATGGATAGCTGGTTCGCAGAGAAAAAGATAGTGATTATCTTTAGCTCTCCAAATAAGCATCAATCACTGCTTAATTAAGGCCACAATGTAAATGGGCAGCACTAGACTTCTCTACAGAGGAATAGCTCATGTTGTGTATAGTTATTTCCTTCTGCTAACATGTGCTTTGGTTTACATCCACATACAGGGGCTTGGGGTGACAAATAACATCATTACTGGAAAAAAGTAAACAGCTCACAGAGAATAATTTACATGATTGAACATAGTTTCCCTTTCTGTTCATCGAGTATATGTAAACAGGTTGTGATTTTCTCCCATTATTCAATCAAATTAACTTGACTATATATATATTTTAACTTGTTTACATTCTTTTATTATGAGATCAGTTGCAACACACAATATCTGAGATTTAAACTGTTGGTTCTTTGTTCATTTAAATCATAGGAAAGTGTTTCTATTCCCTCCTTGGACAGACTCACACTGAGGATGAGGAATCACCTCTTTCCTGTTTGCTTAGCACCCAGAGCAAGCTAGTTCCAAACCTTCCTACAACATGTGCATGTTGCCATAACTTGAATTTATGAGGACAATGATGAAACTGATATGAATTTGGGTTTCACGTTGTTCCATGGTATGGATCTAAGACCATATTAGAAGAGTAACAAAGCAAAAAGCAGCTGACTGCACATAGGAGTACCCAATGCACTGAAAGGGACCAATGCCTCAAATAATCATATTTATCTTCACTGGTTAAATGAAATAAAATGTGGTATTATTATCAAGAAAAAAATCAATATCTTTCTCATAAAGAATCATTCTATCAGTCACTGAAAAACACATGCCAGCCAGCCATCACAAAACAAAATAGATTTTAAATGATTCTCCAGTGACTAAGACAACCAGCATTTTTTTTTCCTTCCTCAAACATCTTTGACACTTCTGCTTGGTTTTTAGAACTTAGCTACGAAAATATTACACTCATATTTCTCTGATCTCTTAAATTTCTTGAGACTCCAGCATTGGTCATGGAGAGAAAGAGTTGCCCAGTTATCCTAGGTTCTCTCAGGGAGAAGCCAAAGGCAGAAAATTGATAAGGATGGAAAGCAAAGTGATAAAGATGATTTATCACTTTGTGCCAGCACATCCTCCCTGTTAAATAAATAAGTAATAGTAATAATAATGAAGTTCTTCTGCATGCTCGTTGTTCTCACTGCTTCTGCTTAAGATCTTTGAATAAATTGTAGAGGAAAAATCAAGGGAAAAAACAGACTCTACAGTGCTGATGGCATTAAGCCTCAGAGATTAGTTAGAGTTTATCTCAGCACAGATGGTGATCCCCCAGAGGAGACTTGGACCTTGGTGCATCGAAGTGTTATGCAAACACAGAGCAGAGACAGTGGCTGTCCCACAGGGTTTACAATCTGAGTAATCACTTTCTGTACAATTACCCTCATTCAAGTTCATTTGTAGCTTAAAGCGTTGTTCGTTGGGAACTAGAACATTGGGCTGAGCTTCTACGTAGAGACAAACACAGCTCTGAGTTCGGTGACTACACTATAAGAATATATTTTGATACTATTATTATTACTATTTCACTAGATTAAAATGGGTAAATGAGATGGGGATTGGCAGGAAGGTCACTCTTGACCTAGGAGATGTTCCCAGAACCAATCCCGTGCCCGCAGGCTGCTGCCGTAGCTGCAGAAAACGTCAAGGAGCAGCACGGAGTGGGGAGAAGTTCACTCTGGATGGCACTTTCTATTAGGAAAGCTTCAGGAGGGCATTTTTGGTTGGACCATATCTGTTTTGGGCCAAACTGCAGGCGAATATTGCCTGTGACCTTGCTGTGACTGTGGCCCACTGTTTCCATTGAAATGGGAACCTCTGTTCCACGCGCAATATATAACTAACCTGGGAGGAGGTTCCAAGTTTTCACCTCATTAGCCATTTTGGTGGAAAGCAGCTGTATAAAGAAATATATATGAAATCCAGGTGTGAAAGATTTCAATGTCATATGGCAACTTCTAACTAAGCATTCATCATGCATAAAAATTGTGATTTCAAGATTTCCACCAACCCAAACAGAACATTTTTGAGTGCATGCATTTTAATAGCCCACACTTGTAGAAAATTTTGGCAATGCTTTCGAGAGAATGGGCAATTTTGTAAAGTCCAAGGTTTTTCTCCTCTTTCAGCTTCTTCTTCTATTGCTCTCTTTCTATTCAGCACCAATTTGCTGATTTGCAATCTCTAAAGGCATGTGTTTTCTCTTCTTATTTGACTCCAGTTTTGGCTGGACCTCAAACCAAAGCCTGTGTGTTCTATGCTCAGAGATTTATTATTAAGTGGTTCTTGCATCCTGCCTTTTATTTTCCCAGGCCTAAATCCTCAGAGGGACTAAAGCCTGAAGTGGAACATGGGTGGAATTTAGGCACTTATGTACAAGAGTGTAATTCCTCAAATACCCTGTGCCCTGTGTAAAGCCTAGCTGAAGTCCCAAGGTATCAAAATTTGCATTTCTAAAGTCTGAAGGCATTTAACTTGCCCATTAAGAAGTGCTGCCCCCCTGAACAGCACAGCAAGGTAGTGCCTCACCTGCTCCGGGCTCTCTACCTTGTCAAACCCTGATCCAAATAACCACAGGAACCAGTCAGACTCATCACTTTTAATACCAAAGCTATACCACTGTGAGGGAAAACATTTTCGATTCCCATTTCTAGTGGAAGAGAACTACCACACGCATAACAAACCCTGAACTGGGCTAGGACTTCTGGTCTGAGCACAGAGAAAACCTGAGAGAGGGCTTACTTGAAGCGCAGCCTTAAGCCCCATTGCTCTGGGGAGCTAGGACACATTCTTTGCAGTCTCAGTTAAGGGCTGGAATAGATAGCTTATGCTCATTGAGAATCCTTCTGAAGTGAGTGTCTCTGCCCATAGAAAGTAGTTTAAAAAGCCTTTCATTCAGCTTCCAAAAGCCAGGTGCCATGATGGCAAGCATCTAAGATTGATACTAGTCATGGAGATAAGCTTTAGTACAGTTTCCTCTACCAGGTGAGCAGTCTTTCCAGTTTTCAATCCACAAATCTGAAAGCAAAATGTAAACTCTATTTCTCTAGCACGACATAAGATGGACAGGGGTCTCACCCGAAAGCACAGGCACAGTATGGATATCACCAGGTGGGCAGGCGCATCTGGTTCCTGAGTACGGATTTGTTGTAGAGTACAGGACTGAACAGAAACTCCAAATTGTTGTGAGCCTGCCTGCACTGTGTGTCCTGGTGACTGGGAAACTGAACTATACAGTGTGCATACCAGTAAATCTGGACAGATATGGCCAGGATGTCCATTAATGCTTCCCCTGAGAACATGACATAAAGTAGGAAATCAGTAAATTGCCCTCTGACACAGCGCTAATTCATAAGTTTTCAATCCACACATTTAAGGAACTTGTTGACACGCTGGAAATGATCCAGAAACACTTTTGCGGAGATGTCAAGGCTCCAGAACCTATCCTGCAGCTGGAGAGTCCAGAAACCCTAGTGCCAGAAGAGGTCAAACGCTGACTGACTCCTGGTCCATAAGTAAGGAAGAACAGTCTGGATCTGGAAAATGGCATTAGTGAAAATGCAGAAGGTAGGTTTTAGTGTAGGGAGGGAAATAAGCCTTTATAATTTTGGTAATAAATAGTGAAAATTGTTGGGCAGTAGGAATACATACATGGAGTTGGAGTGAATGCTCCAGCACTTCGATTCTTTAATCTGAGTCTGCTCTTTGGGCTGTGCTCTCAGACTGTAGGAGAGCAAAGACCGGACACCAAAATGAATGGGGGCAAGTCTATGGCTCCGTGGTGCAGGAATTGTTAAGGTCATTGGAACAGTTCAAGCTATTCTTAAGAACCAATGCATCTTATGGATGAAATCCTCAAGTATTTGTGCCACTCTGCAGTATTCTTTCTGTTACAGTTTTACTTTGAATCCTTCAATGAAACATATGATTTTCCATCTCATTCTCCAAGACTGTCTTTTTGGCAGCGATTGTCATAATTTTTTATCCTCTAAGGATGTCAGAAGGCTCTGCATTTTGTCAAACTTTGTGGTAAATAACTCAAATATTTACTTTCCTATTTCCCTGGCTGCTTCACAGATAGAGTGCAGGACCTTTTCCCCAAGTCAGTATATCATGTCCTGGATCTGTGAGGCTGTTCTAGGAACAATTTGAGCGGTTTCTACGGCACTGAACATGACATGATGTTGATGAGTAAGAGTGGTAAAGTCATTAGTGGCTGCACATTGGCGGCATGGTGGTCAAACAGTCCTGTGCACGGGATTTCTGTGCTGCTGCCTGTCTCTAGTGTAGGCACCATGTCATAGCTCTGTACTCAGCTCTGCTAGCGATTGCCTCTGGCTACTTTTATCACCGTTCTGGCAGTGTGATACCTGCCACTTCTGTTATACTAATTACCCAAGGATGGTTCAGTTAAGTGATACAGATCATGTATACAAACAAAATACAACTGTAGCAATTAAGGTGAACACCAGCAGTGACTTAAAAGAAGATAGAAATCTGTGATATTACACTGTTCATGCCCAGAATTTCTGTTCTGGAGCCACAACTGCAAGTACCAACGGCTCAAGTCCTGAGCAACAACCATTGTACTTTCAAATGACTCTGCAAAACAGTAATGAAAAGAAAATTTAATTTATTTCAATTAAGGATGTCTATGAGTCATTACTTATAAGGTTTGCTAGCAACTGTAGGATTGACTGAATGCCTCGGTGCCACTATTTGGGGTGTTGTGTTTCTCTTTTCTTTTTTTTTTTTTTAATTTTATTATTATTTTTGAACTCCAGCTGAGCCACAGAAGCAGAGGGTTATGAAAAGCTATCTGACTGATGTGTTGAGCTCCTGGATTTCTACCATGCTAGGACTGAGTGATCTTACAGCTTAGTAATGACAGGAATGATTACCTCTCAGGATGGATGTAATGCTACATTTCAGGGCTTAGGTGCATAACTGCTTTCCTCTTATTATATCTCCCTTTTGTACTCGATGTATTCTAGTCAATGGCACTGTAATTTCCCAAGCAACTCCTGCTTTCGTAAGGAGCCCTCCTAATGACTCTGCCTTGCCTCATTTTCTCCTCAACAAAATGAATAGCTCCCATGCCCTAAGCAAAGCATGTTTTTATTTCCACTCCTTTATTTTTGTGCTTGCTGTGACGGACCTTAAAGATCTGGCCATTTTCAAAAGTTAATGAATTCAGTGCTGAGAAAAAACCTCCATGCTGTCAGCCAGGGATGCTGCAATACCACAGCTACCCACGGGGCCTGGCCCTGGGCTCTGCTGCCTGCACTACACAACCCCAGCAGTGAACCTGATCTTACTGGGGAGAACCAGCCAGCCCAAGGGTGGCTCATTTCAAGCCTTTCTGCCTCATTGTGACACGTTATGGGGTTTAAGCAGAGCATGTGGCAAAGAAGGGATATAATCTGCAGACCTCCATAAACTGAGGCAGGTAAGCTACAGAGTACCATCACTGGCCCAGAACTAAAGGCAAAGCCTACATAGGACCTGTAGTAATTTCAGACTGGGATCAGTCAGTTGGCACGAAACACCCTCAGCCATCCTCCAACATCAGGTATTTGAAATGCACTAATACTGCCTCCCCACATTTCTGCCATTCATTATTATAAATGTTGCCTCTGAGACTTCAGGTAGCGTTTCCCATGCTGATTCTCCACTGATTTTTATCAGAGACAAAACGCAGTATCAGATCTACAAGCACTAACAGATCCCTCTGTACCAAATCACTTTGCCCTTGTTTGGTATGGTATGCAAGATTTATTCCTCAAACTGCTTGTTATACATGGCAGGTACTGAAAGGCAGTCGGCATTCCTGGATACATTCACAATTACGAGGGAAATCCTCCAAGTCGTAGAAGCCAGACAGCAGAAATCAAGCCCTTTACTCACTGGTTCATCTTCAAAAATCTCCTCTGCTGTATTTTACAGCACTTTTTCCTCCTCTCTTTCTCTGTGGTGCAAATCCATGGAACATGATAGCTGCTATTCTCTTCCCCTGTTCTTCTCCACTAATCGTTCTTTAAAGTATCATTTTCAAAATGCTGGTATTTGTTTTGTATTTACAGGCTTTTCTTTTTTTAACATAAGCCCAAATAAAGGATCTGACAGCACAAATGACACTTGTATCCCTATTTTTGCATTCACTTCATGCAGAACATATTCATACTCACGGCACACTTCCTAAAGCACAATATCCCTTTAAATCACTCTGAACATAATATCTTTAAAGGACTGATTAAGTAGTTGCCCCTATCAATGTAACTACTGCCTGCTAAGTGTGCTGTTAAATCAGCAGCTCATCAAATGGCCTGATGCTAGGATGTAACAAGTTTCTGATGGAGTTGTGCTCCTTCAAAGAACAAGCGTTTTTTTCATCACCCTCTTAGTCACCTAATTTGACTGAGATCTAAGATCCTAATGCATCAATCTTGTTAATTCTCTTGCCAGTACATAAGAAATTGAAGCAATAAACCACAACCTGTTTGTAGTGGTGTTAACATTATTATGTAGTACACCAGCTGACAGGAGCACCGCTTTTCCATTAAACTTAAGCCAATGCAACAAGCCTGTAGCTCTTGGGAGTGCCTATCTTGTCTCGTCCTTTTTCTTTTCTTCTTCTTTCTAAACCGCTGATGACTTGCCCAAAGTGCTGACCCTACATCCACTCTACTCAGTGTTAGTTTTTGCATGGCAAAACGCTGGTGCAATCGCCTCTCATTACTAGCACTTCCTCTTTTCATGATGCTGTCATTTCTGTACCACAATTTTAAAGACTACAGTTCAAACCAGCAGATGATAAACATTCTACAAAACTGTTAAAAAAATAAAATGGGATTAAAAAATATATTTTCCCCCTAACCTGACTCCTCTAAATGGCTGAACCCTGTTTAAACATTAAAAAAAAAAAAAAATCTGAGGCAAACAGCATCTGTTTGAAAATGTCAGCCGTGAAGCTGAAGTTTGGCAAAGTTGCATATACAACTATAAATATAACACAAAATATGATAACATGCAGTGTTGAGGAACTGTAAGCATCACTGATAACAGCTCACCCTTGACAAACTAGCTTAATCATAAAAAAAGAAGTTCAATCTCAAAATTGGACACAAAAGCTAATGTAAGCAAAGTGCCCTGTAAAAGCCTCGATGAGAAGTATACAGAATGAAAACCATAAGACAGGATTTTAATGGCAGCTTTGTCTGCATAAAGGCTACAACATTCCAGCCCTTGGGAGCCATGGTGGTGCTGATGCATGGGAAAGGGAGCGAGGGAGGTCTGAAGGTTCCCCCCCATTCCTCCCCTTACATTTGGGGCAAACACTGAGTTGTTTCTTCCTCTCTGCAGCCTGGTTTTCCCATCCTTAATTATAGCGCATTGTTTCCTCCTAGAGAAAAAACCCTACACCCTTCTGCATTTGCCAGAACATGCGTATTCCCCGTTGGTGGTTGTTAGAGATACCCTACTAGTCTATAACTTTCCATGCGAGGGCTGCCATGGTAACACAATTTACTGTATACCAGGGTTAATATGTGCATAGACACAGAATAATGTGCAGACACACAAATTACTGCTTCCCTATGGACTGCTTCTTTTGGCACTGATTTTGTTGCTGTTGTTGGACACATGCTTTATACATTAAAGACAGAAAAAGCCTCTTTGCATTTGATCTTGTATGCTGAACGCTAGGATATATAACAGAAATGTGTTCTTTACACTTGGAGGGGGAAGAGGTTGCAAAATCACAAACGCAGTTATGCTCATGAAAATGTTACATGTAAGTGAAGTAAATTGTGAACTGATCTGCAGGAATTTTTACATATGGCAAACAAACGGGCAATTGTTTGTGAAAGGTCCAGTCCACATGTAATGGCAAAAAGTTCTTTATTCTAAAAAAGGAAAGTATCATTTTGAAAAATAAATGAATGAGGCAAAATAAAAGCTTTGCAAAATAGCAATGGGATTTCCTACTCTGCAGCTGTGTGCTATTACCAGCTATAGTATATCACTCAAATGCTGCTTTTAAAGGGGTAACTGTCAGCCTACAGGGATTAAGATTGAGAATTTGCAATTCATCATCTTTATTTGGAAGTCTGGTAGCTTGTCTGCCCAAATTAAATAGTTTCTCTATCACAAGTATACTTTTCAATTAGTTAGAAACATGGACTGCATTTGATTTCAATAAATAAACAAATTATAAACTCTTGAATCTTTATTAATTTAAATCAACAGTTTAAAATTCAGTCTTGCAAAGTGCACGACACTCTGAGATATCTTAATATAATTATGCCAACCTACTTTTCCGATTGTCAGTCTCCAACATTAACTCAATTGCTTCAAATACAGCACACTTTATGCAGGCTGTCACCATCAAGCTCCTTTAGGATTTTACCACAGAAATTTTGCAAAGGGTGACACTGAAAACAGAATCAGGCCCATGGCTATACCCTGAACTTTTTTGTTTGCTTGTTTGTTCCCCAAGTGCAGATTTGCTGTTAGAGAAAAAAAAAATGAACTTTTCTGTTTAAAAGACCCCCAGTAGTTTTTAACCAGAGTAAGCTGGAGCTGCCTTTGCTATTTTCAGCACAGTTCATATCATTCAGGCAAGACAAAAACAAACAAACACACATACAAATTAAAAGCCTACTGTTTTTATCACAAGTCAGTTGACACGTGCAGGAGCCCGTTGCTGAGATTACAGCTCCTGATGCAATCGCTGAACTTGTGGCTCAGCTGTCTGCACCACAAGCCCAGCTCATGCACTGGGCACACAACAATTCAGGTCACTTTTTCAGAGGCATGGAGACGTGTTTATGCACCCATATGTGTTTTGCAGGTCCTGGGCTGTGCAGACCTGGTTCTGTCACACTCTGTACCCCACATATGAATGGGGAACAAGTTTCCTGAAAGGGCTTGAAGAGGTAGAGAAAACAGCAGTGTCCTTGTTTTAATTCAGCACCACGTTTCTAAGATGAGTATTGACATTAGTGGGTGAGTAGAGCAGTTAATAACAAAAATTAATACAGTGCAAACCTCAACTGACTGCACATTTTCTGGAGTATGAGATAGAGGCTACGCCAGCCCCAGGAATCTGGAAATTTTGGTTTGCCAAGTTTCCAGGGCCTTAACAAGAGCAGAGTGAGATTCCCAGGGGTACAAGGCAACATACCATGTGTCATTACATCTCTTGCAGACAAGCCATTCACGGGTGCTTAGGAGCTATACAGCTGCGGGTGTTCAGTGTCAGCTCAAGGCATACCAGTTCAGGTTCAGAGTCGTGCTGGCAACAACGACACGGTTTCATGGCAGATAGAGTCTTAAACGCATAAATATCTTTCGCTTTCAGTGGGATTTAGTGTTTCTGGGAACCCCACCCGTAATTTCTGCTTCTTGGGCCTATAGGCCTCCTTCTAACCCTGTGGCTAGACAAGAGCTCCTACAAATTCCCACGTGAAGCTCTTTGCTAGCTCTGTGTTCTGCCAGCCCCAGGCTCCTACGGAGATCATGGGCCCGTTTGTTTTCAGTACTGGATTCTCCATTAAAGCCGTGAACAGTAATGGCTTGAACTCCAGTTAATGAAACATAACCGCACAACTGGAGGTATTCAGCTATCGGCACAGCGGAGTAGAAATAAATCCAGATAAAATGAATAAGTGCTATATTGCAGGGCTTGCTTGGACGGTAAATGACTAAACCAGCAAGGACTGACTGTATGTCAGACTGCTCTTCCCTTAGCGAAAGGAAGTGAGCGTGAGGAAATCTCCTTCGGTAACCATAAACGGGGAGTAAAAGCACACACAGGACACCAGATATTATTCACCAGCTATAATCGCTTCCTGCCTGAAATGGACAGACAGGCAGAAGTCATTAATTTGACTTCTCCTTGGGTTTTACCAAGGAGATGGAAACTCGACGTGGGAGGTCAAGCGTGAAGTGCTCCAAGGAAACAGGCAGAGCCCGAGTTGTCTCATGGTGATGCTCCGTGCCCTTCCCCAGCACCCCTCTGCCTGCCAGGGGCAGCACGTGGCACTGTGCAAACTGCACCCCAGTGACACCGTCGGGGTCTTCCAGCAATCGGCCCCACAGGTTTTGTAGGTAACAGCCAGGTTTAGTATACTGGCTTGCAGCAATTTGGATAGATTGGAATACTGTTCATCTAGAACACATAGAAGCACTTTTATTCTTTCTAGGTCTCCAAAAGTTAGGTATAAATTAGCTTTAATGAAAGACGGTCACTTATTTATCCATGCTTTTGCAATGTGTACCTAATGTAAAAGCACAGTTTGTTCCTTCTTTGCTTACATGTAACACGACATGATTCCCATCTTCAAACACTGAACAGTAACAATTTCAGATATGGTTTTACAAAACAGCACTCTGCCATCTTCTTACACTCACCTCCAAAACCAAACCAGAGGCCAAAACAACAAACTGACAGATCAGGCTGAACTAAATCATCTTTTTGTGTACAACAATCAGTTGCTAATCATTAACCTAGATTAAATTGTGTAATGACCACAGAGGAAGCAGACTCATTCCTCCTCCTTTTTAGTACTATAGGAAAATAATATGGTGGCTCGATTTCATTGATTACAAGCAAAAAGCATAAAAAGGCATGTGCTTTCTGTACTTTATCACATACACAAAATATGCTCAAGTGCTTTTCAAACAAAGAAGCTCTGAACAGGACAGATTGTTCTACACTGAAATTCTTTGTTGGTATAATCTGACATTCACTGGTGGTTTTGGAGAAATTCCCCACTGGCCTTACTTGGCTGAGGTCCTCTTTTGTCCAAATTATGCCAGCCTCTCCCCAGGCCTCCCCAAGGAACGACAGTGGCCATGTGGGGGGTCTGGTACTGATCTTTGTAATGGCCTCATTAGAAGCTGACAGAAATTGATCCGTTTATATTTTTAACTCAATCTGTGGATTTTAATTAATTCTTTTATTATTATTATTATTATTATTATTAATTTTTTTACCAGAATTATTTTCCCAGTGTTTTGAAATATTGCACTAAGAATGAAAAGATGCTTCTCAGGACACCTCTGCTGAGTATGGTAATGCATGTGCTTAATCTGCAGGCATACTGTTGTATAGTTCTTTTCAAAACTGAAATAAATGCATTGAACACATTTCAGATTAAATATGATTATTCATTTTCCTTTGTTTCCAAGTTCATAAAGTTCTTCCTAAAAAGACACTCCATCATCCCTAACTTATAAAAGAAGACCTTTTCCTCTGCAAAATCATGATCCAAGAAACTATTAAACTTCAGGATAGCTTTGGTGCCATTCAGTTCAAGATTAGGAAGTGATATGCATAGCACCTGAGTTTTTGGAGTGATGTATATCACCTCAGAGAGATAATTGAAAACAACTATTTCTGCAGTTGCAAAGCCTAATACTAGAGAAATACTTTCACAAAACAGCCAAGTGACTTTAAAATAGAAATCAAATTCAAAACTGAAGAAACTCATCAAACCCAGCACCAGTCCCTGGAATAATAAATAAATAAATGAATAAATAGGGAAAAAAAGCACACTGTCTATACTGTGTGAGGACTGTATGTGTTCATCCAATTTTTGAGTGCTATAAAATTGGTTTAAATATAACGTGCAGGTTACATTTCCAAGCTGTGTTTCAGGAAAGGCCTTTTCAATGTCTCCTCATGGGAAAATCATGACACAATTTAAGTGGTGACATTTCAGAAAGCAGAAAAATTGCACAGTATGAAATTGTCTGACTGTGGAAGAGATGAATATGCTATTTACTATGATAAGTACTAGTTATGTCCAATCATTCAGAATTTACTCTTTAATGTGTGCAAGGGGAATGCAAGCTACTTAGGTTGCAATTAAATGCACCTTAGGCTACTGAAGTGATGAAGAAATAGTAGGAGGAACATAAAAGACATCTTAGAAGCAAGCTACACAAGGGGCAAAAAAGCAGCTCATAATTTCAGAGGCATCTTTTATAGCAGAAATAATGAGGCAGATCAGAAAGCACAAATACCTTACAGACCTCAGGTTCTGTGAGGAGGAGGCAATGAGTTAAACACCAGCACATGGGCTGGTCAATATTTTGCAATGAATGATTCAGAGTTTTGGTAGCTGCCTCAATCCCAGATCTAGCTGTACCTTCCCAGGGAACATGAAGCATTCTGCTTGGGTGCTTTGATATATGAAGTTACATGGAATGAAAGTGGGCCAAAAAAACTCTGCTTTTATTCAGTTTAATTCTTAAGCAAACACTGTTATTTGTTGACTACGAACCAAACTCTTACAATTTCTTTTAGGATTTTGAGAAAAGGCCAAAGCCCAGCTTTAGGTTGATACTATAAGAACTCTTCTTTTGTAAAATTTGACTCACTTTATAAGGAAAATTAAACATTTCATATTGAAATTGTGTTTAGAAGGTGACCCCGACCAGATAGCACTCAGGTCTATACTCCCTCATTTAAACCTCAAAGATTGGCAGGAAAGGATGCAAGAATCTACATACAGAGAGGGTGCGCATAGTGTGCCAATGGAAAGCATAGCCAGTGAAGTGGTAATACCTGACTCTTCCAGCTATCCACCCATTCACAAAAGGAAAAACAATCACATTTACTAACTGCACCAAAACAAAGATGAAAATAAATGCCACTTAGAAATGTGTCAATCTTCCCAGGACCCATAAGAAACGGAAAATTTCAGTTTTCATTTTAAATATGCACATTTGCAAACCTACCCATACTAACAGCCAGCCATTCTCCAGACTCATTCTTTTTTAAAGAGGCACAAGATGTGTTAAGCCAAGAAAAATAAGCTTGCTTGTGATCTTGTGATTCCTCACTCTGCTACATGGTTATAAAATCCTCAGAACCTGTATGAATAGCATAACTTCAGAATTCTGCTATGGCAAGATCAATTTGAATCTAGCCAGATGCATTTTTTTTTTTTTTGAAGCAAATCTGTTTTACAGTCATTATTTTTAATGACTATAGCTGAATTAATTTTAACTGTTTGTAAAACAACCCTATCTGTAGATTTCAGATTAATCTAAAAACAGGTGGTGGAGCAGCATAGGTTTCTATCCTATTCACATCATCTTATTTACTAGAGTCTTCTACAAACAAGGGAAGAGGGCAAAAAGTTACATCACATAAATCTAAACTTCAATGGCTGTTAGTTTTACATCATTCATAAAACTTTTCTACTTCATGCCATCTCACTGATTATTAGACTGGTGATCTAAGTATAATAATTGCAATTCTTGCATTTGAGCTTATTGTAGAAATGAGAGCAACACAAGTTAAATGTAAATATGTAAATTCATGTACAAATATTGAATTCCTGATTCAGTGTGCCTGGACTTAGATGATGCTAAAATACTTCCTTGTGACATAAAAACATGAGACCGAACTTCAAGAAATTAACTTTCCTGACTGTGTTTCTCAGTACTAGCTGTAAGTTATGCAGCTCAGCTCCACAACTCTTGAAAATAAAAATAGAGAACAAAGCCTCTCTTCTGTAAAACAGAGGACAGAGCTGAGCCAGGTCACAGGTAAAAATAAAGTGATGAAAACACTAACAGAATGTAAGGCTTTTCCTTGTTCATTAGTATTTTACACAAACTGTAAGCATCCAAGAATTGCATGGTTGCTAATAATAAATAATGATGAAAGGTTCAGTTTTCAAGCTGTATATGTTACTGAAACTTTGGCTAATAACTTTGCACCTGTGTACTATACTTGCATATTTCCTCTTAAATTTTAAAGCAATTAAGTAACTTATGAACAGCAGATTTTTACTTCAGGAATGGAAGAAAGGTTACTCTTCTTCTGGATTTGAGAAGAAAAATGATTTCTGTTGAACATTTCTGGAAAAATACTGGTTCAAGGAGAAAGTGAAGGTTTCACCAGGTGTCACTCAAGTAAGAACTGTTATTAAGACTTCTATTACTTTTGCCTAATCAGTGAATGCAGTCACAAATTATTCATGTATCCACCACTATATTCAGACAGCTTCAGCAGGCAGTATTTTCCAACAAGTTTAGTGTGCTTCAAATAAATTATAAATGTAACATTCATTAGTTAGTACAGATTCCCAGTAACATCACCACCAACAGTGTTAAAAGAAACTTCATGAAGTTCCATCATGAGGTAGAGCATTGTAGCATAAAGAAAACAGAGATGAGTATTTCATTACTAACTAAAAGTTGTTGAAACATAAGTGATAAATTTGTCAAGGTTTACATGCTAGAAATAGTCTTCTCATTTATTTATTTTGTTTAGCTATATTTAATGGTTACAGTAAAGAAAATTTGAGTGGCATTTCAAAGAGGAGGAGGAATCATTAGGAATAATAAGTCGCACTTGAGATAGCAGTGAAAGCTAGCATTCAAGCTTAATTTGTAAAAGCATTTAAGAGATTGGATGATGCTTAGAAAGAAGGCAAAATACATCAGTGTCTGGAAGCTGAATACTTTGTAGGCAGTCATTTTAAAAGCCCAACACTTCCTCCTAGTTGAATTGATCAATGAAATACTGCACTGCCATAAACTCATAAAACTGGTTGTAGATCTGTAAACTCAAATGTTTACCTTCCAAAACTCATGAAGAAAGGAAAGAGAATTGTATTTGAAAGACTGGTATTGAGCAAGTTCAGTAATACCTACAAAAATGGACTACTTTGCTCTCTGCTATGTACTTTACCTGTTTTAAATTTGATAACTGGTAAACAGTGAAAACTACTGCCCTGCTACAGCTTTCTTCTGCAGCCTTCTCTTTCCCTGCTTATTTCTGTGTGTGGATTTTTTTTTTTCCTACAGTATGTGGCTCTCTTCCATTTATTTCTTCCGTTCCATTTGTTTAAAAGGCGTGAAGGTGAGAGAAGGAAAGAGGGTGGACAATACATAGCCAGCAGTGGTTTATCAACAAAAACTTGTCATAGAATAGAATAAACAAAAAGAAATTGGGTTATAATTTTCAACATATTGAAATCCATGGTCGTGTTTCCTCCCTCCTCTAGCAAGTACGCCAAATGTTTGGCCAGTTGTCAGGAAAACTCCCTCCTGCGTTCATGAATTTATAGCTACTTTTTGAAGATTTCAATGCCCAGTGGAATAGAGATAACCATGGAAAATTATGACTACAGAGGAAGAGGCAGGTAGACTTTTCAATCTACTCAGGGTTACTTACTTGGGAGACTGAATTATTTTTTCCTCTGTATCAACAAAAATGTGGTAAAAAAAAAAAAAAAAAAAAAGCACATGAAATTTGCTGGCACTCTTTCAAAACGTATAGTTCCATTTCTAGGCCATATGCACTTAAGCAATTTCCTGATATTTAAAAGGGGTTGGATTAAACCAATCTTTCCCCAAAGTCATTGTAAGGTTAAACACGTTATTATTTTCATTAAATAAATACATCAGGCATTGAGGAAAATATTGTACTTTTCCTGCAAAATACTGCATTTCTACTGTGACTAGGAATCCTCAAAACAAAGGAGAGTGTAGTAGGAATAATCTTCTATTGATAGCTGTGCTTATCACATAAAATTTCACAAGTAACACTTTTCTCCTTGATTAATATAGCTCCAAAAGCCTTTGTTTAAAATATTATTTCTAATTATTCATGGTTTGTAAATGCAAACACAAATAAAGATGAGAAGAAAACAGACAGCTGTTTAATGAATTGTGTGGAAACACTGAACTTTAAATGTGTAAAGGAATGGATATGAACATGGATTATTTCACATCTCTAGTCTAAAAAATAGATTTTGTAAGATACAGGCGTATATTCTGCTTAGCAATAAACACTGTGTAAATAGCTTACTTTTATTTACAGTGAGCAGGATACAGGACCAAAAAAAAAGCTACGAAAAATAGAGTTGAAGAGGATTATTTTTTATTGAGTGGTTGTGTTGTCTCTGTATAGGATGAGTTCTGAAAGGATCTGCAATCTAGAACTCCCTGTGCCGCTACTGGCTTGTCTGGATTTAGCTGTGCATTGACATCATCACACCTTACTCAGCTTTCAATGTGTTACGAAGAGAAAAACAGATACAATACATAAAGTGACGGTTTAAGGAAACACCAGGCAGTCATCATCATAGATACCAGCCTGAGATATACCTTACTAGGGTCCTGCCAACTGAGCACTAAAGCAACAGACGCACATTTACAACATGAAATACATTTCAGTTCTAAAGCACAACTAAAGCCTTAGTTATTTCTGTTACTCGAACAAGTTTTACACCAAGGTAACTGCATCCGCTTCTGAATTACCTGTGTTTTTGTCAGAACAAGATCAGGCCCTGAAATGCACAGAAAGGTTAAACAATACTTGGTGGAAAGGAATGCTCAGACAGCCAACACCTCCACAACTATCTTTGAATACTAAACAATGCACAGCAGAAACTAGAATATTCTGTGTTTGTCTTTAATCACTGAGTACCACTTTTTAAAATTTAAATTCATGCCTTTGAGTCAGTTTTTGTTGCCAAAAGCAACAGGTCTTAACAGATACAGTGTGAAACCTATTGTTTAGAACTGGCACTAACTGTTCTTCCTCCCTCTGTAGCAGTAGGGAGGTTTTCCAGGTATGTGGGAGGCAAGCTGCTTGGAGCCATTATATTGCTTGTTCTCTGCATGATCTCCTTCATTAAATAATCTTTTAATGCAACATTAATAGTAATTGCAAGATTACAGTTCAAAATATTTGATAACATCACACTATGCAGTTGAAAAGCTACCGATCTCTTCTCTAAAGCTGGCTGTGGGGGGCAAGCCTACTGTGGAACACCACCAATCCCTTGAACTGAAAGCACTGCAATTCCCTTTGTTATTTCCATTCCAGGTCTCAACATCTTACAGATGATAAGTGGTACAATCTAGCAGTGGAGGGTGAAAGAATAGAAAATAACTGGTTAACTTTTTGTTTGTTTGTTTGTTTTGTTTTGTTTTGTTTGTTTGTTTGTTTTCTAATAAGTTTTTAAAGGACATCAACATGGAATTTTTTAGTGATTCACAAAGTAGTGGACTGTTGATCACCTATTAGGGGATGTTATTTAAGTAGCAATATTTGTATCCATAACCTTTGTTGTCTCTCGAATATCCATAAGTATTGCAGAAAATTATTCATATTTTACCTACGTTGAGCTCCCTGTTTCTTCTGCCATATTCTTCACATTGTATACGTAAAGATGATTAGGGAGTTTGCAACCTTACATCCTAGAAAGCATTAGCAAAAACATACTTAGAAGTCTACTACTCTGTCCAAGTCAAATATCCTTTCTACCCTGATTAGCATTGACATTTTTAGACTGGCGACTCCTTTGGAAGGAAGAATAAATTGTAATCTATTGTTCTCTGTGAAAAGATGCCAAATATTTAGGTTTAGCCAAACTCCATTTTTGCATTCCCACCTAAATATTCATCAGTATTCTCAAAATTGGCCACCCACAGGTTAAGAACTGGAAAACCGCTTGATGTCTCTCTCCTCTTTCCAGTAAATGTAAATCTTCAATATGATGTTTGATGTTGATTCTAAATTTTAATATCTGTAGTAGCAGTACTAGTAACGATAACATTTCTTACCTACAGAAGTACTCTGGATCACAGTTAGAAGAAAATGCTACCAGTTCTTTTGTTATTATTTTTGTTGTATAATAATTTAACATTAGACTCTCAACTTTCCTTAAGGTGAAATAATCAAACCACACAGAACAAGCCCTGCTTTCCACTTACACAAAGGTGTTGAGAAGATTTCTTGCAAGAGCCTCACAACAGCTCTGCATAAACTAACACTGAAGAAGGGCCTAAACTCAAGATATTGTGTGACTGACAACATTTCTCCAGGTGAACCATTCAAAAATCACCAGAAACCCAGGCTGAAGGTTATATGTATAAGATATATATATGATATCTTTCCAATGGTTGGGCAGGAGCATTCAGAAATTCCTCAAAAAAAAAATAATTAAAAAAAAATCCTGAACTGGCATAATACAACTAGTTCAGCGTAACTAATTCTTAATTCAGCATAACTACCACAACTAGAATAACTTTTCAAGAGCAGCTTTAGTTTAGAATAAGGTAATCAAGCTCCTAAACTGAGCAGGCAAAAGTGAGAACAAGAACTCTCCCAACATTGTGGAACATAGTCCTTCCCAGACATAGTTGCTGCTTCCCATTTTGAGAGGCATTTAGTCTCAAATTCTGGTGGAAAATGGGGAAAAGGAGAAACAGAGAACAGAGACTATTTGTGATCACTGCCTCTCAGCAGGACAAAGCTGCTCTATCATTGCCAACACATCCAACCACTTATCTGTGGCAGGCTTTTACAAATACAGATGAACTCCATTTTTGCTGCCTGCTTCCCTGTCTTGAAATAAAAACATGTACAAAATGGATATGTCCCCAGTTTTCAGAAAGGTGGATTTTGGCAGCATAGCCAAACTCTCCTCATATATACCAACATTCATAGTTAGCATAAAGAAAAATACCTTCCATAATATGTGAACATACGAATAGGGGATGACACTAGGGCTGTACATGGCATTTTCAGCTAAACAGTTATTTGATGTTGGAAAGAACGTGTAGAAGCTGAGAACATGGAAGTAAGTCCAACATATAATCACTAGTCAGCGCTGGATTGGTACAAGCAGATCTATGAACCTAGAGAAGTGCCATTAGCATCAGGAATCTGCCAATATGGAACAGATTTGTTAACTACAGGACAGAGGCTGCAAAGTAGCCCAACAGGAGTGCAACAAATACATCTCATAAAGATCCAGAGGTATGAGTTCCAGTCTCAGACCCATGTTGAAGTCTAACTCCAGTCAACATGATCATAAAAAGCACTTAATCACTCAGACTGTGGAGAAAGAGACCTGTCACGCTCCCTTAGGTATTGTTGACCATAAATCTTCCCATGCCTTAGCCACATTGGCCCTAGCAGACCATAAGCACAGAAGCAATTGTAGGTAAGGGCAGACCATTAAACATTGTATGGCAGGTAGAGATGTACCAACAACTGACTTCCTGAGTTGCGGGCAGAGACAAATAAGAAGTTTTCTCACTGTCATTGATAACAAAACTACTGTGGAATTACATAACTTAAATAAAAAGAAAATCAATCAAAAATGAACAGTAAGATTCATCACAAAGAAAAAAAAATCAAATCAGAAGTAGCCAACCACCCATGTCCCAGGGAACTTGTAATAATAGTGTCTTCTGCAGGACACATTAGTTAGAAATTCAAAAAAAATGTAAAATATTTTATAATTTATATGGTATATACATACCGCTGAGTATGAGGAATTCTTTCTGCATGAAAAGCCAGCAAGTGGCACCTCATTAAACAGGACCTAGACTTAATCTAACTTGGAACAGATAAAAAAGAAAGGATTCATATGAAGCTATCCTGCCTGGGGGTTTAATCTCAAAGCTTTCGAGTATAATGAATGAATTAAGTAGGGCAAGTGATTAACAACAAAGAAACGATCACATAATAAAAACAGAAATAGTACTGAATTTAGAGCTATGTTTCCATTGCTTATGGACAAGACCCTGCTGTGCTATTTTTATTGTTTTAACTTTTAAAGAATAAATAGGCGAACCATATGACAGCGCATGTTCTCCAGGTTCAAATGGAAAGATGTGGGAAAGGGCCGCGAGCAGATTACTTAATGGTGCATAAATAATGGAGTGTTTGGATATCAATATTTGTATCATTATGAGAATAAAATTCAGTCTGTAGGACTCACCAATATTTTAAAACGTATTTCTCTTAATGATGTAAACGTGGAATAAACACCATCAAAATTATGATGCTTTACATTATTTGCCTGCGCTACAGCTGGTTTACCCATCAGCTGAAGCGGCATGAGGCACACTTAGATCGACACGATGGCACTTGGAGCTCGGCGCCTGGACCTCCGGGGTGCCCCCATGCTGCTGGTAGGAGCTGCCTGCGCAGGCAGGGGGTGCGAGGCAGTGCTGCCTTTCCTTGCAAGCCTCCTGGTTGAAGTAGGAACAAGCACACACTGACAGACCACGGGGCTTTGTTTGGGCTTGTGCTTTCACTGTTGGCATAACTCAGATTAAGCTGACTGCCAGTTAACAGAAACCAGTTCCCATCAGGGTAAATACGAGGCGTAGACAGGTACAGTGCAGTGCCCTCTTCCCCTTAACTGCTCCCTAAGGTAAATCATGAAACATGCTTTCTAGGCTGCTTTGCTCTAGACAGTTTCCTGCATCCCATTCTTCACCCCCACTCTAAGATTAGTGAAATAATTTAAGCAGGACTGAGTAATGTTAAATCATAACCTCTAGTTTAGGAAGGTCCTGAAGGAAACCCAATAAGCAGTGGTCAAACTAACTCAGGGCTAACAATGAGAAAACTCAGGAAATGTCTTTTTGTCTAGGAAGCTCCCAGGTTAGTCTATGCAACATGAAGGACAAATATCCTACAGACTACCACAGGCACAGATAATTGCCCCCAAGTTAGCTAGGCAGCGCTAAGCACTTTGTCACCAGTCTTCTCCTACACAGTGCCCAGTTTCCTGAAGCAAGAGGATTTAGCCGTTCTTTGTGGGTCATCAGTTCATGGCATGACTTGAGCAGTATCATCTCTTCAGATCTCACAATCAACAATGTAAAACAGGTCCCACAGTGGCCTACAGATTGAGTCTTGTGATCTCTTGGTTGCCTAAGCGAAGCTTGTGGACATAGCGACCAAGTAGTGTGTTTTCTTGTACTAAATGAAGGTAAAGCTGCAAAACATGCCTCATGGTCTGAGAAGCATCAAATGAATTCCACATAATCCTTCTCTCATGGCATTAAATGACAAGAAAGAATGCTGTTTTCAGTGTCTTTTCTTTTGTTGCCTTCGCAAACAATTCTAGTGTATACCAGAGTATGTCTAACACAGGGATATAAGCTCCAGCAGTGTGAAAGTTGAGATTTCAAGATGGAGATCACGAGGGAAAAACCCAGATTTTCTCAACGCCCTTGATTGGCTCATAAATTTTGCTTTCCATTCACTAAAGCTTTCAGGAAAAAGAAAAAGAGGATAAAGCCTGTAATTGATGGTACAATGCCCACAAGCCTCAACAGATGTGATCCCTCGTAATGAAGCATGTGGGCCTAATTTGGCATTACTTACTACCAGGAGGATCTTCTGCAGGGTATCTTTCTAAATCTATGTTTGGTTGGCACCTGTGCCTTGTTGAAACTGGCATAGCACCTTCTGAGTGGGCATAATGCCATTCTAGCAGATGGGCATGAGAGCAGACAGGATGCCAGAGATCTAGTTTTGCATTTGCAACAAACTTAAAGTAGCAGAGGCTGGGGTCTCATCACAGGATGGCTGAGGTGGGAGGAAACCTTGGAGACTGGCCAGTCTAACCCCTGCTCAGAGCAAGATCAGCTACTGCGGACTACCCAGAGCCAAGTCCAGCCAGGTTTGATTATCTCCAAGGATGCAGACTCCATGGCCTCTTGGAGCTATCTGTTCTGTTTGACCAACCTCACAGTAAAAAAAAAACAGTCCCAGCTCCCTCAGCCTCTCTTCATATGACAGATGCTCCAAACCCTTAATCACTTTCATGGCCCTTTGCTTCACTCTCTCTGCAAGTTCGTATCTTTCTTGTACAGAAGAGGCACTCTTTTTATTTTAAACCTCTAGCTCCATGCGCAGAATCTTCATGGTATATATGCAGTTGTATCAGCTTCAAGATAACTTCATTGAGAGTCATGCAAGATGTGAGCCCAGTGCCTCAGTCCTCATTCTCATATATTACTGCTCAACTGCATGAGTACTTGAATAGTGAGAGATTTTACTGTTTTCCTTGTACAAGTGATTGCTTTGGTAGGAGTGCAAGCACCTTCAGAAGCAAAGAGAACATCACTGGAGTCCCTAACTTCATAACTGTAGCCCATAACTACAAGCCCAAACTTTTATTTTTGTTTTGTTGTTGTTCTTTTCTTAAACTAGTCCTTGGTGCAAAAAAATGCTCCTCTGACTGCAAGTCATAAGCTGAAAGAGAAAATTGTGGATGACAAAATGGTTTACAAATGGTATTCTAATAAAACATGGCACCAAACTCACAAATTGCTGAAACTGCAGAGATTGAAGTGACCCTGTATTATGAAGTGTACGCATAGTGATTTGCGTGATATTCATTGTGTTAAGGTTGAAAACATCATTAACATCTTTGCTCTAAACCTAACAGACCAATTTATTCTAACTGGCACTAATAAAATGTATCATTAGCAAACAGGGGTCAGTGGAAACCACAGCACACAGAATATGCAGAAAAATAACAGAGTTCAAGAAAAAAAAAGATTAAATCTACTTCAAGCTGGCACTGCACAAGTGGCTCATCAGAACGTTATTCTAACAAATGTAATCTATGATATACCAAAAGTGTAGTAATCTATTATCCTCAGTATATTAAAGCAAAATAGTACTTAAGTGATGCAGAACAAAATTATATTAGCTTCTTGGATCATCTTTAATGATACCAACTTTAAAGTATGATATTTATGTGCTCATCTTGTCTTCAAAAAATATTCTTACACCAATTAAATTTGTAAATTTTAAATCTGTATTTTGATTTTTTGTATTCAAGACTCCAATTACTACCACTTATTTTCAGCATGTTAATCTATTTCTGATGCCTTTGCATTTATGTCTTTAGTTCTTTGTTTTAGAATTGACCTGAAATGTTCATAATTCCAGGAAGATTGAGGCTGCAAGGCATTTTGTTATGGTAAAGCCTTGGTTTTCTCTGTTGGATTCAACTCTTTCCATGGTTTTTAAACCTCTCGTGCCATAAGGAAAAATATGACCCATTCACCAATTAAACCACATACCAAAAATCACAAAAACTTACAGGGAGATAAAGTCAAAAAACAAAATAAATATTGAGTTGAATATTCTGCAAGAAGTCATTGGACAGCTTGTCAGCCAAAATCAGGATTGTTGCATCTCAAGACACAGCATTATATCTTCCTCTAGACTGCTATGAACACGTCTGCTCATCCTCCTATTTAACTTTAATTTTTGTGTTGTAAAGACACAAATTTTATAAGGTGCTGGATTTCTAGACACATAGAAAACTATTTGCTATAAAGAACCCTAAACTGTCTCCAAGGATATCATCATCATCACCACTGCTTTTATCAAGTGAAGAGTTTTGTGCAAGTTATCTGGGAAGAAACAAAGTTCTCATAGACAGCATATTGAATAAATAAACTTTCGCCAAAATCAAGGACGTGAAGTGAGCCAGATTTTCCTCTACAGGTGCAGTAGTAAAAAGCTAGATGCTGTTTTTCTCTCTGTCTAGCTCAAAAATATTTATTCCACTCTTGCACTTTAGTGAACTTCCTGTGTATTAATATTTACTATTGAACACAGTCCTTAAGAAGATTTGGTTTAAATACCCAACAACACGAGATTGCATTTCACCCTCACGAGGGGAAAAAAAAATATAATGGAAAACAGAATACGTAAGAGATACAATGCATAAGTGGTCTACGAAATGCACTATAAAACCAGAGAGACAGTGGAATTTTGAAAATAGCAGATCTCCATTAAGGTAATCAATTTAAACTCAGTGATAATTGTATAAAATATGGTAATGTTAGTCTCTAACCATGTGTTTTAAGCACCCTTTTGAATGCTATGAAATGGATAGAAAGTCAGTGAATTAAATCTACTGTGAGAAAAATGTCTGCTCTTACAATACTTGGCAAAAATCAGGTACTGGATGAAAGCATGTTAGACTTCAGTTCAGCATGGATAAGGCAGAGGTAATGCTGGTTGGCAGATGAAAGTGTTTTGAAGAATTGGCAAGGTCTAAGAGTACTCCCTTGGCTAAGAGCATCTGCTAACCCATGGTGAAAGCACTTTATAATAAAAACTCAGGGTTTCACTCTTCCTTACCCCTGGGGCTCCAGGTAGCAAAAAGAATCAATCAAGCACTGCTATATATATATTTTTTAATCAACAGGTTCTCTCTTTTCCCCTCAAAGTCAGCCTCTGTCCAGTTTATCTGATGCCCTTTTTGCTTCAAACTGGACCTCTAACTCTTGACTGTGGTTTAGTCCTACTGACAGGCTTTGGCAAGAGCAGACCAGTGCCACTTCCTGGGCGCGAGACAACCTGCTGAGCACCACGCTACACCTGCGTTCCCTCCTGCCCACCCATGCAAAGCAACATTTGCACCAGTGTTCACAAGCACCAAATGAAAAGCAGCAGGAAGGCAATAAAGAAAGCAGCTGTTTAGCTTCAGATCCCTTTGTTGCAAACACTGCTTGCAGTTGATACCCAAAGGCACACACTCCTGCTGTGGGAAGCCCTGGTGACTGGGGGAGTGTCCCAAATGCTGTTCCCTCCTCCGCCTCCCTCTTGCTGTCCCATGGGTCTTCCCTTTCTGAGAAGGTCTTGGACACGTATGCCAAAGATTTGGTAAGGTCTGCACCTTTGAGGATAAAATTCTCCCCTTCACCCACTCCCACTGGGTCCCTCGCACTTGCAACACATAATGCAGACTGTGCAGAGTATACCACATCATAGCAGGCAGTTAATATTATATAAATATATATATATTAGGTGAAGTATGCATGCCTCAAATAATTTTGACCTAGATAGAAACTGCTTTTATTAAATTGCCACATCTATTACCAAGGAGAAAGAGTCAAGTAGGCTATAGTATTCCATGGGTTTCTTTTACAAGCTTCGCTCTTAAAGGGGAACTTTTGAAACATTGTTCTCTCTCATCAAAGAAGATGAGAAAGAATAGGATTAAGGTGAAGAGAAGGATTGCTTTGAATAGGGAAGATATAATTACACATTTTCCATGACACATGCTGGAAAATGTAATATTGGATAGTGCAAGTAACCTCAAATTTTTCATTGTATTTTAATAGAGAGCTCTCTTAAGATTTTTATATTATATACAGTATATAGTTATATGTGTAGGCACTTCTTTCACATAAAAAGGATTGAAAAGGAATCAAACAAGAATAAACTCTTCCCCCCTAACCACTAAGGAAGCATGATAAAGAAGGGCAATATCAGATTAGCTACAAATTTTCCATCTCATTGTTTCCTGAAAAATAAAATTTTATAATGAACATACTTCATACAAGCTGTGCAGAGGAAGCATCTCTTCCAAAAATGCACAGAGCAGTAGTAAAAATCAAGCATGGACTCAACGACATCTGTTGTGGCATTGTTATCAAATGCCATCTTTTTTACACAAATCTATAACAGTCACCACTTTTTGTGTGGAAATATTAGTTTGTCTGCGGCATCTAAAAGTTGGCACACAAGGACCAACAGATGCTTTGGTTTTACCTCATCTTCAACTTACTTGGCTTCTCATTATACTAGCTACAGCTCGGCAAATTATTCCTCTGCTTTGGAAAGGCGACAAAATGCCATCTGTCTCTGCATGGTTATCAAAACTAATACTGTAACGTGAAAAAACTATGATCTGAAATTGTACCTGGCAACTACATGGTGAGGTCGAGTATCCTGGTAGATTACTCATACACACAACCTCGGTTAGTGGACACCTACCTATCCCATCGTGCTCTCAGCCGAAGGAACAGCGAGTCCCTGACCTTTCTTGCGTGTAACTGTTTCTTGTGCCATTGCCATTGACTGACACTAATTATGGCTTAGAATGCAAAATGAGGTAGTTTCTCACCAACTGAGACTCCAAGGTCACTATGATTAGAGTATGAGTAGCTTTTGTTTTTTTTCTTATAAAAATGGGAGGCTGAATGCATGGAGGAAAGAGGTGGAAAGGTCAAGGAAAAAGAAAGAGCAAGACTACATCAGTGTGGTTCAGCATGTAATCGGGTTGGTCCAACAGCTACAGGATTCATCACTAGGGCTTTAGGGAAAAGAAAACATGAACAAGCTGTCATTAGATAAAACAGAAAAGAACAAAAAGGTATGGAAAGACCTGACAGTCCTACATTTAATCTAACAGAGAAGAAGTAGGCATGCTCACAGTACCTGTTCCTTTCTAAATACCATGGAAATTTCCTCACCAACTAGTGAAGTGCAGCATGGAATAAATACCTCACACAGATATAAGTAACTTAGCTGGCTTTGCTATACTGCAGAAGTACTTAAATGTCCTGAGCTAGATCTCACCAAATAGTTTTTAGAGATAAAACTGAGGTGAAGATTCTATGGAACGCCAATGGAGAGACGGTCAAAATCCAAGTTGGTAGATACTGCCTTCTCTTCCATAGAGCTTCAGAAATGCAGTGCTGTTAAAAATGTACAACGTAGTTGCTTTCATCCATGGCCTAATCATCTCCTGCTGCTTGTGGTCAGAAATAGGCTAAAAGTTAAGCTGGCCTTTGGTCTGAAGCAAAACCATTTTGTTCTTATGATTTGTTGCAAAATAGAGAAGACGAGTGCAGCAAAAACAAGCCATATATCTTTAATCAGCAAAGTGAATATTGGATCCTGTAATACTCCTCTATTACTTCAGTAGTACTAGACTACTCTGAGATACTCACTGGATAAGAAACCATCTCTCAGCCAATCTTATTCATGGAACTGAACAATTAAGCCAGTATTGCACAGGGTATACAACACTAATTTTTATTTCATTTTAAAACAGTACAGAAAGAGCATCAATTTCCTTCTACTATCTGAGATACACTCAACTGAGGATTATTTTTTTTTTTCCAAAATTGCAAAAGCTTAGTAATATTTAATATGAGAAAGGCAAACTCCAAAAGCTCCTCTCCCTCATGGATTTTCATGCTGAAGTTACTCCTGCTTTGCACTGATATATGATAATAATGAAGTTCCCTGTTGATACAAATGTGAGTTTATTTAAAGCTATCAAATGTAGGAAGAGAATGTAGGAATGAGAAAACATGCTTTGGATAAATGGCTTTTGTTTTTCCTGTGGAAAGACATTCTTAATTTTAACTTAACAAAATCTATACCTACTCCTAAGTTTCTACAGTTTTCCTTTATTATTTCCATTGGTCTGATTATTTTCTATTTTCTGAAGAAAACTTCAGTGTAAAATACTTACTACTTTCCATGCAGTTCTGGAAATAGTTACTAGATGTTCCTTATAGGCATTCATCGTCTATGCTTTAGTGAGCAGTCCTATGGCATTTGCCTTGAGAGTGATGTTACTTTAATTTGTGCTGTACTACCCCTTTGAACTGGCACCATAATATAGGACTGAGAAATCATTATATCCCACTGCAATCCCTTTCTGCAGAAGAGGCAGTGTGCACTGCCTATCAGTTACATTCACACCTCATCTAAATGAGTAGAAAAGAACAGAAAGAGGGAGAAAGCTCAGAGCTTCCTCTCTTCCTTCAAGGCTCCCTTTCTTCCTTCCACACAGCATTCTCCCTTGTGTTCTTGGCTACGCTGTATTATCATGAGCTCCTTGGGAAAAGACCTCTTCTCCCTATCTACAAAGAAATCATTAAAAAACAGCAATGTCTTGGCTTCACTGTGTAGTTGGTTTCTCCTTGTATGTTCTTGCTCCCAGCAGTGTTAAGTCCATGTGTAGCTCTTATTCACAGGAAATCCTTTTAGTCTTACAATGAGGTCTTTGTAGAGAGTCTTTGGTGTTATTCTTCTGTATTTGCAAGGACTCTTGAATACCAGGCTGTCTGGGACACGGTATCTAGGGGAATAACTAATATAGGCTAAACGTAAACTAATTTTTGGGAACAAAAGCAGCCTTCAAGCTATATGCAAAGTTACTACAGGCTGTTTTTTCAATGAGAGTGAGTGGTAGTGACAATTCTTTTGCACTTAATGAGCCAGAGTAGCAGAGATTAAAGAAACCCTCTAAATTATTTGGCTGTTGAATAAAAATCCAATTTAAATCTTGTGGAAAGTAAGAGCTTTGGTTCAGCTGTAGAATCAGGGTGCATAAGCAAGGAAAATAAGCAGTCTGTTAGATCCAGTCCCTAAACTGGTAACTGTTTATTATATAAAAGCCAAGCACAGATAATAAGAAAAAGAATACTCTCAGAATAAAGAAGAAAAAAAAAAAAAAAAAAAAAAGAAGAAGAAGAAAGAAAGAAAGAAACCCTTGGGAGACCAAGAGGATTGCTTAATGTTACCAACTATTCCATGCAAAACAGTACCCATTCTAGAGAAATTGATACGCCTTTCTCTTATACTCCTTCAGGCCAGGACCCGTGAGAATGCATGAGTCCACACTGAAGCCAGCATGGCAGCACATTACACAGAACTATAGCAGAAGCCATTACTGCTAACCAGTACTGCTCAGAAGAGCCCATCATTATTTTTCAAGTACCTAAGAGATACTCTGTGAGGGCTTGGGAAAAAGAGAATGCATTGCAAGGGACTGAAACCAACAGAACAGCAATGGAAGAGCGATTAAAAGATTTACAGTATGGAAGACCTCAGTCAAGCATGTTCAGTGTTTTTCATCTTGGAAAGTCCCACTACTGCAGCAGCCAGGAAAATTTTTTTAATTTCTTGTTTTGTTCACAGGTAAAAAGCCATAACTTGGCAGTGCTCCATTGCAAACAATAAACACCAGCAGAACTTTGCCAATTACCACAGTGGCTGTATATCTTGGAGTCTTATCCTTTCCTCTTTACTTTGGCTGCCAGTCTTTGCAGTCTGAAGCTATTTGGGCCAAGGATTATCTGTTTCTTTAATGACCATATATGTCACCTCAGTAAAAAAGAGGAATGCAAAGGTGTGTGTACAAACAAACATTGACTTCTGGCCTTCTTGAAAAATATGACTCCTTAAATGACAGTTAGTTTTAAAAAATGAAAATGCACAAGTTCCTCTCTTTACAAAACAATGAAAAATAACGTACACACATACATGTTCACAAACAGCACTGTACTGTTAGTTTAGCAGAACTAACAAAGACAGTCTTCACATGGATTTATCATCCTTAGACAGATGACATCTCATCAAGGAATGGGTCATTCACATCTCTCTCCTTTCTGGAAATGGTGGCAGTGAAACTCAGAATCCATATCTGCTTTAAGTGGAATAATCATCATAGTCTGCCTCACTATGTACTTTCATGAAACTCGTAACTATACCTCATGGTGGTCTCCGTGTTTCTATTCTATTTCATTAGGATAATCAACACACCCAGGTAATAGGAAGAGGATGGAAAGGGGACTTTAGGACATGGTCACAACAATCACCCAATTTCTGAAAAAAAAAAAAAAAACAAAACCAAAAGTGCTAATAACAACAACAACAAATGGCTCAGGCTACAAATTACAAGGTTTTCCAAGAAAACTAAGCTCATCTAATGCTTAGATGAGTCCACAACACCCTTCAGTCCATTATTAAATACAAATTTTTGGAGCGAATTGCTGTGTTCAGTCCTCAGAAGGTAAGTCTGGTAACTGTAACATTCTCATTAGGCTACTGGGATTATCTCTTCCTTTTTATCTTATTTGTTTGGCTCTATAAATACTGAAGAAAAGACATGATGAATCAATGAGTGATTCAGATTTTGCCTTCAGTGTTTATCATCAGGCATTTATCTACTTTTTGTCTCTGGAGTTTTCTATCCTACACTAAATTTATTGTAGTGCTTCTGAGTGTTTTTTTTTTGTTTTTTTTTTTTTTTTCTCCTTTTTCTTTCACTACCCTCCCCCAATACTCTATTGATTTGCTCATTTTTACAAATAAGTATAGCAATAAATAAAATTACAAAAGCTCAGGACAGAATCATAGCTGAATAAATACACTCATCAAGAATAAAAAATTATTGGCTAGACTGGAGAAGTTACAGCTCCCTCATGTATATTCTTTATGATGAAGTGAAAATACAATTAGTAAAGCAGAAAAATCTCGGAGTCCAGCTTCTACTTCCTATTTTGCTACTGATGCATTGTGGTCACAGCTGGTGTATTTTAAAGTAATTGGGTAATACTACTTAAGATGAGGGTGAGAGGTGTTTAACTCCTCTAGAACCACTGTTTGACAAGAGGTCATCACATCACCATTCTGTCACCGTCACAACTTCATTCAAGATCAATGTATTAACACCAATCTCCCAGGTTGGCAGATAAATGTATAAATTGAGTGTTAGTAAGTTGATTTTAAATTTCTTGAATTGAAAGGCCTCGTCATACAGTGCATATAGGATTAGTGGATCAGTACTCTTCTGAATATTCATCATAGTTTAGGATATAGAGTTCTTGTTTCAAAGTATTATGGAATTATTTTGTGACCCTAAGCACTTATAAGATCTGATCAAAAGTGATGGTAGGACTACTACACAGGGCAAGGGAAGAGCCAGCTGGGTACCTCCTACTGCTAGCTTTCTGACTTATACAGACGGACTTCTATTAGCACAAATAATCTTACGATACATGAAAAAAAAAAAAAAAAGTAAAATAAAGTTGGTTACCATATATATAATACATGGTTTCTGAGAACAACTGTTTAGATCTACTTCATAGTTGGTTAAGGTGCTGCATGTTTTTAAAAACTTCCAGGTTGACTGAGATATATCTAAAAAAACCTCATTTTTCTAAGTCTGAAAAGCTTTAGTAAAATATTTACTAACGCATTACCTGTTGCATACAGAGTCTATCCCAAGAGGTTAAGAAAATAGAACAGTGACAGCACCTTCACCTTCCTAGCACCTTTGACACACTCTTTTCTATGACGTGACCTGGTTCATCGCTACAATGGTGTCACTTCGGTGTCCAGGCCACCTCCTCCTGTGGCATGGACGCCCCAACTGCCCCAACTATCGCCCCAAGTACTGCCACTACTGCCCCAACCACTGCCTGGAGACGGAACGGCGCGCCTGCCGCAGGGCCCCGCTTCAGCACCTCGGCCAGCGCCCTGGGGCGCTCCAGGCAGCCGGCTGCGTGCACGCGCGGGACACTCAGGTGTGTGCCTGAGGGCAGCCACGGCCCCCCCGGGGTTGCATCCCATCCCCTTGTGCACCCCACCTCTCCCCCAGCTTCCTTGCAAGAGGAGCAAGTAGAAGGAGAGGGAGAAGCCCGTGTGATAGTTTTGTCTTGCTCCCATACGTCTGCGCAGCTGCCTTCAGCTTTGGCCTCGCTCGGAAAACACATTTTTCATTCCTGTCATGAGACACATTTGAAAAACTAAAATACCAAGCAACACCGGTGATAAATGAACAACAAAGAGAAAGAAACATCAGGGAGACAGAAGTGAAGGAAAACATAAAATGGAAGTTGATACTCGTTTTTTTGCTCCTCACTCCAGCAGAAGGGCCACAGTGCGATTTTTCTTGTGCCTTTTTTAGAGGGAGCAACAGTAGGGCATGGGGACAAACCACAAGACAGCTGGAGGGAAAGTACAGCAGTATTTCACAGCAAGATGCACTCACTGAAAAAAAAAAAAAAAAAAGAAAAAAGAAATCTATAATCTCAGTTGAAAACAGGGTAGAGTCTGTGGTTGAGAAATTATCCGTGCTGGACAACGAAGCCAGTAAATGAAAGCTCCATCTGGATCAGGCTGACACTAAAATAATCTGCAAAAAAGTCTGGCAGGTTGACTAAGCTAATCAAAACTCCCAACAACAGCAACAACAAAAAAAAAATCTGAGAAAAAAACAAAATGGAAGAATTAGAAAACTTGATGAATGACTGAGGGACGTGCTGGTGGATTGCATCCCTGAGGTAATAAGCAGTCCAGGAATTGCGTATATGGGGGAAGTATTCATTGTGTATAAAACTATATAAAATGGAAAGGTTGATAGAATTCCAAAGGAGATTAATATTGCAGAAGTCACTCATGCAAAACTGTGTGGGGTATGAACAAGATAAGTGACCTCATTTAGCATCAGAAAAGCTGCCTCTGGCATAGGAAATGAAGGAACTGTTTCTGAGCACAGGCCTCATTTGTTTTTGATAAATCTTAATTAGATGGACAAAGCATGGGAACTTCATAGTATGTTGAAATGAGGATAACTAAATTTTGATGTGTAGATATGAATGATCAGACTTAATATTTACTACTATATAAAGTAGATACAAGTTTACTGCATCTGACTAGAAATATTACTGCTACTAGAGAAATCACTTGTAGAGTCTGTAGAGCAAATGTCACTAAGTCTACACATAGAGAAATTTTACCTCTTTTTGATTGTTCAGTTGCCAAGGAGGAATTGAACTTTACATAACTAATTTCTAAATTCTGCTTTTCGATTCAGTGGGGACTTTGTTTGACAGATGTTTGTTTTTGCAAAGATGGCCCGGAGTATGTCATGGAAACCTGCCACTCAATATCAACAATTTCTAGGAGGTCTCAGAAAAGAGCAGTCACAAAAAGTTAAGACTTAAGGGACATTTGGAATGAGAAAAATAAAAATAAAAAAGGAAAAAAAAAAAAAAAAGAGAGAGAGAGAGAAAAAGAAAGGCAATCCCACCTAAATTTGATTAAAGCTTTCAGCAAAGACTACTCAGTACAGTTTTGCCTTGAAGGTGGAATATGAAATTCTAAACTTAAATCAGTGATAGAGGGTAAGTTGAAATAAACTTCCTTAATTGGAAAAAATTGAAAAGGTCACCATGAAGCAGACCATATCATTTTGGCCTAATCCTGTTTTCATGGAAAGCAATGGTGTTCCTAAGCTGCCTCAGCCCTCAAAAAGAAAAAAAATGTTTTATAAATAAGGAGGGTCACAAGATGTACTGACATGCCAGAACAGATTACAACCAAAGATAAGTTTCAACCACACATTCCTTCCCTATATGGGGTACTAAATTGTATCCAGCACAGTTGTAGTTGAGAACTGATAAAACACAAAGTCCCTTTCCACAGGAAGAACACTTTCAAATCAGTGAGAGTAAAACATGCTCAAGTGATGTATGAATAATACCCAGTTTGCTTCTCTGTATTACTGTAGGAATCTTTTCCAATTTACTTGAACACATACCTGGGACAAAACTGATGCACTAGGATGGAGAGAAATCTCTGGATTTTCAGTAGCTCGGGGGCATGTGGTGCACAGCAGAATTTGGACTTCTTAACATCAACAGAAATCATCACAGTGTAGGTACTCACTAATATATGACATTTAGTCCAACATATACAATAGCAAACAAGGAACCTGTGAATTAGTAACTTTCATATAGGTAGCTCTCTACATTATCTGGGTCCCTGACATTTTGTCTATTATGAGTCAACTTGCAGGATGAACTCAAGGCAAAAAAGCCCATCTATCTTCTCTCCCTGGACACCCATAAATATAAAGGTATCCCCTCCTGTGTTCTATATTCACTGTTACTTTAAATTAGCTATTTCTTAGGGGTAGTTTCTTATTCTCATCTATAAGAAGCCATATAGGCTATATTCAGCATTAAATAACAAACCTATTATTAGGAATAGAAACAGCAGGTTTTCCTGGCAAGATGACTCCTGATGTGAAGACAGGACTGGGAGATAAAAGTCAGAGCTTGTCACCTCTGTGCCACTACTTCCCTTGTAATCTTCACCAAATCCATTAATCTCCCTGGATTCCCAGTTTCCTTTTTCGCACAAAGCTTTCTTGCCTCTGGGGGACATTGAGAAGACAAATTCATTAATCTCTGTAAAATGCTGAGAGGTCTGCTCACCACGAGTTTCAGGCAAATATCATCATGAGACTAGATTGGCTAGAAGAGAAAGAGCAAAAATTATTTTGCTTGGATCCCACTGAAGGGTTTTGAATTAGCAGGACTGATGGAATTACATCAGGCTGAAGGACAAACATCCCTGGTGGTACTAGGAAAGCTGCAGGAGGAAAATACTTGCTGAAGCAACCCAGAAAGAGTTAAGAATCTGATGGAAAAATCCCTACAGTTTTGAACTTAATGTGCAGTGACAATGCGGAAACCCATCCGGATGTAAAGCTGCAAGAAATACAAGCCATCAAGAAGGAAGGTATTCATGCTTTTCATGAGTTAGAAGCTATTGTATCCAGCATTTGTCATGATATCTTAGATAACACAATTGTTCTCCAAAGTGCTCTGCACAGAGCACACAGAAGGAAGAAGCTTTAAAATGCAGGCTTTGGTGGGAAGAGAAGAGTGCCTCATGGTCAACATGATCATTCCTTGCATTTCAAAAGGAGACGGTTTCAATAATTTGAATTAATTCTCCAAACTGGTGACAGATATGGGAACAGCCCATACGGTACTTACATCCAGGAAGATGATCAGAGCTTTCATCCTTCATGTTTTTTTAAATCTGGGATGCTGGTCTGAGTCTTGCAAATAGGAGATGTGTGTGTAGCCATATACTGGGTCAGCTAGAGAGAGCCACCTCCAGCAGCAGCTTGGCAGGGTCAGCCGTAGTTCCACCATAAAAGAACTAGGACTTGCAATGGATGAATGAGGAACCAAAGTAAATTAATAAAAACAGCATGGGGTTGGCTGCCTGTCAAGTCAAGAACAGCAGGGGCAAGGAGGAGGAATTAGAAGTATTTCACTTTGTCTACAAACTTTTCAGGGCAGTTAATTTTGTATTTGTTGAGGGGACAAAAAGGACCATTTGTTCCTTCTTTCCTTGCTTGCTTGCTTCCAGAATGCAGCTGTTTGTGTGAAAGCAGAAGGAGACTTCACAGACCCAGCAAAACATGCTGTTGTAGAACTGAAAAAGATAGAAGTGTCCAAATCCATGAAATCAAGAGTTCAGATGACATTGTAGGAAACAGAAAAGACTGTATTTAAGTGGTATTTATGGCAGGGCGATGAACCGATTGTAAGGCAAGCTCACAAGATAGCTCTGCCAGGCACACCTCTGGACTTCAGTCAGTCATTCAGTCAGCATTGCCCTCACCTGTACGAGGTGAATCATCCTTCAGTGTCACATAGAACAGTAAACTACATGAGTGCTGTGTTGATACCTGACATGCTCTGACACTGTATAATATGCTCATTACCATAACCTTTAAACAAATATGTCATTAAATATGTTTTTAAATAACACAATTTAGAGGATGGAATTACCAAGTAAATAAGGTAGGAGAGCAATGTCAAAATCACAATGAGCAACACACACTGCATATTCCTTGAGGCTGCTTATGTTTTAAATGCTTCCCTTTAGAGAGCTGCTCAGTACTTTCTGTTGAACACGACAGCATCTGCTGGTGATTGACACTCAGCCATTACACAGTGCAGTTTTGTCAGCAGGAACTCAATGAAAAAGTGAAGCCGAACACCTTTGGATAAGTGTGCACTCCTGAAAATGGCCATAATTTACTCAAGCCTCTTCCATTGATACTGATAGGAGTAACATTTTAAGATAAAAAAACTGTAATTTTCTGTGTGTGTTTTTTTTTTTTTTTTTTTTTTTTTAAAAAAAAAAAGTGTTTCTTTCCCTAGTGCTTTCGTGGGAAGAGGAAGCCCCAGGTATCTGACTGCAAGCTCTCAGTCACCCAATGACTCTGACCTACAGAGTACAATACAGAGCAATCACATCTCCATGGGGTAGCTATTCAGAGACACTCGAGCCTATACAGGTGAACTGGATTTCTACCCCCAGCCCCTCTCCTTTTTCCTTCTCTGAATTCCTCAGCCTGGGACAGATTTTTTTTCCACTTTCTTTTTCCCCCCTCCTCAAAGGTACAATCATTACTCCAGTCTGAGCTGGGAAAGGAAGGCTACTTCAAGGTCACTGTGTAAAAGCCCTAATGCTTTTCAGTGAAAGGGAAGGGAAAAGAGGCCATAAGTGGCTTCCTGTTTCTATTCATTGCTTAGGGAAGCTCCTTAGGAAGGAAGGAGAAAGTATGCACAGGGGAAAGGCTGTATGGCTAGAGGAAGGGGGAAGGGCCATTCACAAAAGGGCAGTCCATAAAGATAATGTCCCGCAAAGAGAAAAAACTTATTGGCATGCTAATAGATGAGTTGGAGAGACATGAAGGGAAGGACACAATTCCCTAGGGACAAGCAGTTCCCTTGTGGCCAATGGGCCGTGAAAGGGGTTGGCGATCTTTGACAAGGACAGATACCACAGAAGGGAAGTGGGGGCACCGCTACAATAAATGCAGCGTGTTCCTTCCAGGATTTTCTCCGTGCTCCTGGAGGAACTGCATGTAGCAGCTGCCCTTCAGCTCAGCCCTGACGTGATCCCTCGAGCTAGCTTCTGCTAGCACTTCAATGGTGCAAGCAGAAACACTTCTGCTAGTGCTTCTGCTTGCACCATTCAGGTGGGTGCACAGGGGAAAAAGGAGCTGCTGCCAGAGATGAAACTTGGTACCTGCTTCCCTTCCTTCCTCTTTTATGTAAGTGATCTGCAAATGAGATGCTGACGCCAAAGGAGCAAGGGCAGCAGAAAAGTTAGCTGAGTTTAGCCACGAGGTACAAAATGCGGTAGTGGACTTGGTTCTAAAGCCCATGCTAAGAGACATCTCCAAAGCTGGGCTTCTGTTGTCCAGTGCTTTGAACTGGGATTCCTACCATTAACCTTGGTATAACATGCAAAATTCATATTTTGTATTTAAAATTGTGTTTGGCACAGCTTTATGTTGTTTTACAAGTGAGGAAATATCATTCATCCTTAACTGAACGCTGGATTAAGATGCATATGTGCAAGGGTGAAGCTAAGTTACTCCATACTGTTGCTTGTTAGCTGAGTATTTTGTAACACTGTTTTCCCTAGGTTTAGAGCTTTGTGTTTTCTTTGACTATGCGAGCACAGGACAGGCAAGCAAAGTGTCATATTTTTTGTTTTTATGTTGTTTACCAACTACAGGCTCGCAATAGAGCCTTTATATATCATCTTTCAAAACACATTTTGAGTACTGTTGCTGTTGAAATATTAGGTTTCAATACCTATTCACATACAGTCACTCACGATGACACTCTTGTTCTAGGTACCCTACTAGCACAGAATAAAATGCAATCTTTATCTCCAAGAATTTATAATCTACAGATTACACATCAAATTTAGGCAAATCTTTTCAAACAGGTATTCTCCTTTTATTGTTGGAGAATTTAGATATAAATCTTTGTTCCTCAAGTGAGATTCTTACAGGTGTCTAGAGCATAGCAGTGCCATTACAAGGGAACTGTGGTAAAAGAATACACTGATATTTTTCAAAATGTAAATAATCCTGCCGAGCCATAGAAAATGCAGATTATTTTTGTCATGGAGAGAAACAATAAGAGTGATTAATAATGCGGGCCTTCTTGAACTTTCATTTCCTCTCGAGTATTGCGATATTTGCTTTCTGATTCTACAGTATTCCTACAATATGCTACAGTGACAAAACTCTCATCTTTAATTATCAATTCCCCCACAAAACCAGAGAGGTAAAACACATCCGAGCCAATAACCAGAGTCTAACAATGCCCCCCAGCTGCCCTATTGCACCGTATTTCAGGGAGTCCATGGAGAGATTGCAACACAAGAGTGCTAAAAAAAGACAACCCTGGAACCTGAGATAAGGAAGCACTGAGAAAAACAGCAGCCACAAGTTCTCATGGGATGAGGCTTGGCTGACGCTAGAGCAAGAAATACATGAAAGAAACAAGTGAACCGCACCCATGAAGTGACAGCTTCTGTTCAGTGATAAAGACCCAGATAGGCTCTTGCAAGCTGGGTCTCTGCCTTGGCTATTTATATCATTCAAATAGGAAAGCCTACTAATAAATAAACAAGAAGTCTGGAATCCAAAGTACTTGCAATTATCCACTTAATCCTCAGTATAGATTTAAAAAAAAAAAAAAAGAAAAAAAAAGCATACCAAGCATGGACTGTAAGGAAAGTTTAAACTGTGATAAAACTGTTTTCTAATTAAATGGTAATACGCATATTAGTGCAAGACTATGGATACAAAATGTGTAAGATTTTCAGTCTTGGTATCTCTGCCCCACCACTGCTTTTGACAGTAGGGTAAAAAGGTCTTGTTAAGTTTGTATTTGCATATGTATCAACTGAACATAGGAAAAAATTATCAAGCACAGCACATCCTTGGTGCACAAGAACAAAGTACAAAATGATGGTAGAGGCAAACCACAAATTTTGATTCAGAGTATAACAAATCAGCCTGAAACTAAAACCTTGTCAGTTCCCCTAACACCCATGTTTTCTTTCATTAGAACTATGCTCCCTTAGCACTTCACATCACTGTCTCCATAAAATAAACAGTTTGTCAATTGTTTTTCCTGAAAGGATAGACAAAAAGTTTTTTTTTTTTTTTTTTCTTAAAAAAAAAAATTAAAAAATACAATTCCACTTGGCTATGATCTACATATACCTCTAACTGGTGCATTAGGGACAACTGAAGCATAAATCAAATTGTCGTTTTGCTTTGATTATCCATCTCAACATCACCAAATATGTAAATTAGAGACCCAGATCTCCCTTTACCCCACCAGAGTGGTGTGAAGACAACCATGCACTGCACTAGTCTTTGGCATGCCAGGCACACATTCCATGGCTTTTAGGACTGATTCTATTTTAATGATGTTGTCGTTATCAGTAAGTTTATACACTTAGAAAGAAAGATTCCTGTAGACCCAAAGCACTCTGTTGATGCCTAGGGAAGTTGAAAGAAAGTTTAACTTTGTTGGAGAGGTCTTAAAAGACTTCTCAGTGATGAAAGCACTTGACTTGGATTAGACATTCAGAGGGATGGGTCACGCATTTATTTGTTCATACACTAATGAATACATACAGCACACACCTACTCTCTTTCATCTTCCTCTCTCTCAAGATGCCTGTTGATTCAGCTCTGTTCCTACATGTTTTCTTCTGCCCAAACCACCTGACCATCTCTATATAAACCTCTCAGCTATGCATTTATTTATGTTTCGAACCTGCATTAGGTTCGAAGTAAACCTCAGCTTCACTTGATATCTGTTCTGTGCAGGGAAGAGACAGATTAAGCAGAGCCCTGCAGTTTCTTGCCCACAGTTTCATCACAGAGAGCAGGAGAGTTCTTGCTCAACTGGGAGAGGATGACAGAGCATCCTGGCACAGGGAACGACATAGATGTCCAGCCACACAACTAAAAAGAGAAGTGCACAGGAGGTGAGGTGCAGTCATAAGAGAGCAGGAGTCTGACAAAAAATAAATCTGTCTAGATTCAGCTTCATGCGCCGAGCCTAACTGTACTGTACAAAGATATCTATCTTCTCATGTGGCTGGGTAAGCTCTTCTTACCTCCAGAAGAATTAGATTCTGGACTTGAAGGTTTTGGAAATTTACCCTTAACAGTCTCATCTGTTTGCCAAATCATGAAGCAAAATTAGAGCCCTCCAGCATGTGAAGGACAGGACTGGTAAGGGTAGAATTAAAAAAAACCACCACTGATTACATTCTAGAGCAAGTGAAGCAAAACAAACAAACAAAAAAACAAAACTGCATTTGAAGGCAAGCCTTCAAAAAGATTAGTGTAATTAGAACACGGTAAGAAAAATGATGAAAACTGCAAGATGGACAGAATTGTAATGATGGCATGATTTAGTATGTAGATTAATGTGTTCTGAACAGGACAGGATTGAAAGTCAATACTTTAGTTTATTGATTTTGGCGATGTTTTATATTTCTTATGTCTTTCAACAATATGAATGAAACACTATGAAGTTACTGATGAAAAGCAGGCTTTATGTTTGTAATCTGAAAATTAATAAAAAGTAATTTAAGACAACTGAAATGAAAGCAACAATATGGTACTATACTCACTGTTCATCAAGGCAATTTTCAAGCTTAGAAACAAGGGAATGGCCACGAACTATAAATACTATTTACAATAGATCTGTTTCTAAACAAGGTAAGGGAAAGATAGAAACATGATGTCCGGTAGTCACACCTTTAGAGGTTAAACTAAAGAACATAAACATGTTTTCTTTATTTTTAGGCTATATTCAGAAGTTTCAAGTCATTTGTCTCTAAAGACTCAACTGACAAAAATAAGCTACTTTTACAAGTACATATGATGTCTGCTTAAAAATTAATTGGTTTAATTCTGCACTATGAATTGCATTTATGGCTCAACCATAATATTTTTCTCATGCAAAGCCCAATATTAATTCTAATCTCAGAGTGCTCTCTACTGGTAATAAATTATGTTTAAACTCATTAAATATATGCAATGCCAGATGCATGTAAAGAACTGCATTTGGCATATATCCTATCTTTGTATCAGTGCAGGAGTAAGTGGTTTAAGAAGGCAACATGAATTTGAAATAAAGAGTAAATGCAAATGCTTAGGCCAAAAAATGATTTCACTTTATATTGACCCATCATGGCCCCATTCCTGCTCCAAGGGAATTTAATACCAAAACGTGCAGCTGTCCCATATCATTTGATAGAGGGTCTTATGCACATAAATAATTACTTCTGCACTCATCCAGGCTGGTGCTTGAAAGAACTAAACATGTTGGTTGCAAGTGGCGGACATGAATGATTTGGTCCTTGTTCTACTTCACTTTTTGTTAACAACTTGAGATGTCTTTGTGTACCTTAAGCTTCTTGTCCTTAAATTTGAATAGATATATATATATATATATTAATTACTGCTACTGTGCACAGAGTAATTCATCAATAATAGAACAAATTGTTCCATAATACTGGAGATCAGCAGCCTAAACCTGTAACTGTAGGCTAATCTGCACATATTGCAGCACCAACATTTTTCTTTTCCATGTGGCATATATGTAGTCCATTTGGTCATAACACTACAATGCACTGTACGCAGTCTGCTTTTGCTTCCACTGACGGCAGTGGTGAAACTCCTCCTACAGCCACTGGGGGGCGCACATGCTCTGAACCTCAGAGAAAAAAAAGTGGTATCGCTTTATTTTTTTTTAATAATTTATTTATTATTTTTTCCCCTCTAGGTTACAGAGCAGTTAGATATTGCTGAGGTCCTAGCTTTGAACAGTATTAGTTCCTGAGACATGAGCTCTTAACATACACCAGGTACAATCACCAGTCAGTCTGGTTCCTATTTATCTTGGACCAGCCTCCAAGAAAAAAAAAAACAAACTACTGCTTTTCTAAGCCAAGTTAAAGTCCTCTCCTCTTCCTTTTTCTCTTTTTCCCACTTACTTCAGTGCTTTACCATATCTTCCTATTACTCTTTGAAACATCTCTTTCAATCCTGACACAGATTTGCAAGAGGCAGCAAAGAAGATAATGGTAGGGATTAGTCACCCTGTCCAGTGCAGCATGTGACAGTGTTGGCCTCGATACCTCTGTTGTTCTACTTAATGTCTTATCCCACCTGTTGCTCATTTTGTTTTCCACATGTTCTTCAATAACTGCCCAGACACGACTCTACTTCTTGACAGTCATAACTTACCTTCTGTTTTGTTGCCACTTCCCACAAACTTTCTTTTCTAGGATGTTTAATTAACCATGTTTTAAATCTGTATTTTTGTTGTTAAAATGAACCAAAAAAAAAAAAAAGATTTAAAAAAAAGTGCAGAAAGCAAGTCACAGAACAAAATCCCACAAAATCACAGTTAAAATAGAAGTACTGACTAATTTGTTGCCTCACTCAGTGCCAAATTAATCCAGAGCAATAATCATTTGCAAACATATGGATCCCATGAGAAAACTGAAAACTTTTGTAGGTCTGGAGAGTTCAAAAGCATCTTTCATCATTGGATATTGCTTCCATTGAACTGAACTGGATTCAATTCGTTTCACAGTCTAGTAGGAATTTTAATGAACTAAATCTGAGTTGCTCCATGAACCTAGAATAATGTAAACAGCATTTGGGACCTTCTTAATCATGAGATCCTACCCCAAAATACCATAGTATTGTGGGTAGACCTTTCCAGTGCTATCACTAGAAGGATAAGCCCCCCAAAGTCCCTAAAGCTGACAGTCTTAAAACCTATGCTAGAGGACACCTCTTGGGTGGACCCTTACACTACAGTGATACTCTCAGTGGTGTTCAGGGAATCAAAATCAAGAGAAGATCTTACTATAAAATTGAACTGCACTTCATAAAAGAGAAATAGCCTTCATTTTTCTAGCCACCGAATTTCAGAGGACTGATACATGCTAGCTATCACCCTGTTGAAACAGCTGTACTTCTACTCTCATTGTAAGAAAGGGTTATTTTAAATTTTATAGACAACGCACCATCATATCCTGAGCTGTTCAGGAAACATGGCAATGTAAAATATGCAGCTAAGCATTAAGTTGCACAGTAACCCATCTCAACACCAATGAAATAGAATGCACTGGTGGAAGAGTTTAAAAAACAAAACAAAACAAAAAAAAAACAAACAAAAAATTAAAAAAAATAAAACACATACAAAACCTGAAAACACAAAACCAGTCACTGTTCCAGCTATCAGCCAAACAACTCAGGTTGGAGAATTTACTGCCCAATTATTATGTGACCAGCTATTGGATAGAGTTGACAAATATTTCCTCCTCTTTCCTCTGCTTCAGAGTTGGCACCGCTCTTCTGCCTTTTGGAAGAACTGGAGCTCCTGCCAGACTGCTTGGCACTGCTCTAATTGACAATTTTAGGGCAGTAAATTAGCAGGGTTTTTCATGTTGTTTTATTTCTAATTTTAATCAGACATACAGACACTTGGCACGCCGAGCCACACACTCTTCCATGCAAGTTCACAGTGCCTCCATAAAAATGCCCTCATTGAAATGTAACTTAACTTTAAAAGAGTCACACAAAAGCAATGCGCTGACTAAATGCACTAGTACAGTGCATTGAGAGACTGCGAATTCCAATTTCAGCCATGCCAGTCATTTGGCATTAAAATATGCACCAGCTGTGAGTGTTTGGATCTCGATAAGTCAGAGTGTGCTGGAAAGCTGACAAGATACTGCTGTGAAAATGTTTCCAGCCCCTAATCTCTGCTCTGTCTCCTCTTTTTCATATTTTGCTACCCATGTTGATGTATAATGCAGGGAGAAATAAATGCAAAACCCAAGGAAGATGTGCATGGGGTGACACCAAGTATTTATAGGACTTGTAAGATAGTGCCGCCACTCACAGAGCCCTGGACTCCACTTTGATGGGTTGTTTCTGGTCAGCCTGTCTAAATTGCTAATTTATTTTCCTTACAAGAGGAAGAGCTTTGTATTAGTAAAACTGGGAGGCATAATGTTGCCAGGAAAGGCAGGGATAATGGGAGTGAAATCCACAGACAGTCCTTCAAACTGGGATGCTAGGTTCTGTCAAAGGATCTGAGAAGTGAGTCTTGATGAGGAAGTATTTTTGGGCTGATTTATCAACAGAGCACATCATTCTGTGAGCTCTGTTTTGCACAAATACTTCTTTCCCTTCTATTATTTATTCCTATCCACGTTAAATCTCACACACAAGCCGCCAGATTCCAACCTGCTGCGGAGGGCAGAGCGGTGTGTGTCCCATCTGTTCTGCTTCGCCAGCGAGATGCTCCGGATCCCACCCTGCCTTCCGAGAAGGAAAATCTTCCTCCCTTAGAGCAACCACCTCCCAGCCACACAATGGGGACAGAGCAAGGGCGGGGAAGGGTGCAGCTTCACAGCCTCAACCTTTTGTAGCAGCAATGACAAAGGGCTGCCTAAAAGCAATAAGCCACTGCTTGCTTTGTAGCAGTTTCACTTCACAGTGGGTAACCACACCACTATCCTATATTATTTTTTTTCCAGTTTCAAGGGATATAAGAAAGAACAATGTGCAGAACCTAAGTGGGCTGGCAGAAAGCAGGATACCTTCAGCCTCACCCTGATATCCCCCTCCCCACTGCTTTGCACAGGGGAGGCGAGTGGACAGGGCTACACCGGGAAGGAAGCTGCAGCTGGAGGCCAGCCCTGCTGTGAGGGGACAACCTGCAGAAGGGCAAGGGCTGATGGAGGAGCTACAGGACAGCTCCATGCCCATGTACGACATCATAATTCTTTATTATCCAGACAAAAATCTTGGAAGATGGCAGGATTTTAGCCTTAGCTCAGGGATGTTGTAGCAATGTAAAGATCTCCTAAACCCTCTGGCCTGAAGAGAATTTCATCCAGCAAGGCGAGGCAGACAAGTCTCAGTATCATGCATTTATCCAGAGGTGAAATCATATTCACCATTCCTTCTATTTCCACAACTACAGCTTCAGCTAAGGAAACACTCCCCAGCCAATCCTACAACGCACATTCATGCTATTTACTCACAATTTTGATAAAATATTAAGTAGGAGGTAGATACTAATTACAGAGCCTGGCTTTAAAAAAAAAAAAAAAAAAAAAAAGGAACTGCCTTATACTAGAACTGTTTTTTCTAAATGAGGTCTGCAGGGGAAAAGTGTAATTTAAGGTATATGCACAAAATTCTGAGCTAGACAAAGGAGCATTTTATAATCAAAATACCATTCCACAAATGCAAAGGTCACCTTACATAAAACTGAGAAGAAGTCATTTGATAAATCAAATACAGGAGCAGTTTTTTTACCCTGTTTCTCATAGAAATACACATAAACACACACACACACAAATGCCTTACGGCCAGTGTCTGAAAGTAAAAAAGCAATCAGGTGCAACAGTTAAATCCAAAGGAGTTTCCCATTTCAAGTCAAGCTCACTGCAGGGAAAACAGAGCAAACTAATTATGATGTAAATCCACAGTGAATGATGCTGAAATAGTATGCAATGTAAACAATAATTTTGAAATTCCCAGTTTACATCAGCACTGATCTGTTTTATACACTCCAGAAGTATAACTCAGAAATTATATTTTTGCACTAATGAGAGACTTCTACTTTTTAATCAAAGAATAAATTGAAGCATTTTCAAAAGCATGCCAGCCTCATTAATTAGTTCCATTAAAATGTAAAAGATGACTACATACATTTGCTTCACTTTGGGCTTGCAGCTCTTTACCTTAAATATCCTATCATGTATTATTACAGGCATGGCTGGAAATCACATCTATTATTAATATTCCTTGATGTTTCTCATTAGAATATTCTGTTTTCAATTGTTTAGAATTTATCGAAATTATAACTATTTGGGATGAAGCTTTCACAGTGGGCATTTTAAAGATTTTTTAGCCAAAGTGATAGGGAATATAAAGCATTTGCAGCAAGGAGTTCAAGCAATTGCTTCTTGAACATAAAAAAATAAATTTATCCGTTAGAAACCACAACCCACAAAAAAAAAAAAAAAACAAACAAACAACAAAAAAAAAAAAAAAAAAAAAAAAAAAAAAAAAAAAAACAAGAGAAGGGTCCCTCACACTGACCCTATGAAAATCCATAGGCATTTAGGCATTTAGTACGTTATAATCCGAGGATGGGAATAATGCAGATCACCCACCCAGATACAACAACTTCCACTGCAGGCTCCCTCTCCTACCAGGTCTCCTACCATTTGCTCCTGAGAAAGCTCCTGTCTCCCTGTGCAGGAGGACAGCATACTGTCTGGGCAGCTTCTCTTAGCTGAAGTGAAGGAGATCTCTGTGGATTTAGGCATTTCAGTACTTTCAATCTACTGATACCTCCAGCAGGTATTAGGACAATGTCTCAAGACAGAATTGCTACATATTCTGCTCTCTTTTCAAAAGCTATAAAATCACCTTAATCAAATATCCTTACGCAATTTTCTGAAATATCTTTGGATGGCCACACTTATCACTCAAAAGTGAGAAAATGCTAAATTTAAGCTTGCTTCTGCAACCATAAGTCATTCCTCTTTTTGTAAGAATTATCCTAGTCTTGCTATTTTTCCCACAGGGCCAATTTCATCCAGTGCACAGCAGGAATCACGTTCACTAAATGAGCAACGATTCAATAATTTCTCCTTCTGTCACTGTTCATTACTGGTCTAGATCCCTATTTTTTTGCATATTATTTAGACCAACTTCTAAAACCAGTGTTGCTTCTTTGTGTTTGCCAGTGCAGTATCGGACCATTTCCAATACACTAATTGACTTATTTTCACAGTTTCCCTGCAAGATGAGGGGGTTTATTATTCTCACTTAGAAATGGCAAACTAAGGCATAGAGTCCTATTGTGTGTGTGGCATAAGCTAAAAGAGTTGTACAGTATAAGCCAAGTGAATAGTGCAGGGGAAAAAAAGAAATAGCCCACTATGTTTAACTACTGATCACACTCAGAAATCAGGGAATTGAATCCGTGTCTAATTCTGCATTTCCATACACAGTTAATCGAACCTGCAAAGATACGGGCCCCGCTATCTGCATACAAGTTGCCAACAGCACTTGTGCACCAAGGCTATCAGTCTGGTTTGCAAAGCTCTACCAGCTTGCGAGGACACATGCTCACTTGTAATGGGAAATGTACTGGTGTTATAAGGGGTAGAACACAGAAAGTTGCACAAGATCCACTACAGCCTGAAAGTGTTCCTTCAGCAAACACATGCTGAGCAATTTGCAAATCAAGTCCTCAGCTGAGCTTCCAACCAAACAGGTGCCAGCGTGGCCTGGTCAAAATGCCCAGCAGCTTGCTTGAGTTCTTCTATATGCACATTTCAACTAAGGTCACTTCTGAAGGCCGCCCTGGCTGCTCAGGACAAGCCTTACTCCAGCTCCAGAGCCCCCTCCCGGCCCATGCAGGCACGCGTGCTGCAGGCAGGGCTGGAGCAGCTGTGCTTTTCATGAGAAAGGCAATTCCATTAAACTAACAGCTGTGAATGGAGCAAGAATTTACTTTGCTCTGACTTTATTTTCTGTGATTCTATCTACTTATCTTTACTGAATAAAGCAATTTGAGTCTGATTTTATTGTCTCACTGGTCAGACTAACAGGTGTCCCAACTTCAAGAGTCACCACAGGACATTTCTCCACTGAAACTCAAAGAACAGCTTCAGACGTTTTTCTGTTCTGTATCAATCAAAGGGAATCTTCAGAGAGCATAAGTCAGCAAAGCAATGTTTGTTTATTACAGTATTAGCACCAGACGTTAATTGGTAAGAGTGGCAAACCCAACCCATTGTCAGTGTAAGTGTAGAAAGAATCTAAAAATGGAATCTCTGTGAGCATACAAACACTCTCCTTGTGATACTAAGCCCTAGTCTGTGTGGGCTGACAGTACCATCACATGTACCACATGCTGACAGCTGAGTTAAGAAGTGTAACACTACGATACAGAGGTGTCAAGATTGCTGAAATTAATGCTGGGATGCGTGGTGTTTAGCTTGTTGACTCAGCTGACTTAGGTGTGTTAGATGAGTGGTATCATGCGACAGTAAAGGCACTGCAATTTAGCATAAAGTAAAGCTATTTCTTTTGGGAAAGACTTCTGATGCTTTCCTAGAAAATGTATATTTTATACCAGTTCAGGAAACTGATATCTTCAGCTAAAAGACAAGCATACATCTGTTATTACAGATGGAAAAAATGTCACAGAGACGGGGGTACTCAGGAGGAGAATGGCCAAGTGAATGATTTAGGTCTCTGAATTGTGATTCTCTACTCCATCCCCCCACTCTAACCAAAAGGCACTAAGCCTTGGAAGACAAAGGCTTTTAACTGTTGCAATAAGTGGTATCCTTTTAGAGCTGTCATTGTCACTGAGCTGAACCAGGAGATGAGTAGGAACCTAAGACTGTAAGACTTGGGAGAAAACCCAGAACCTCCTTTGTCAAAAGAGTACAAGTCTGCTGCTTGATCAGAGGAGAAACTGCTCAGCACATACAATTGAGGATATGGTTTCAGGTTGAACCATTCCAACACCATCCAGCAGAGGTAAGAGTAGCTCTCTGCCATACATCTTATCAAATCAAGCCTTGCAATGGCTTTACATACTCTATTAAGATTAACGGTAAAAGGACCTTGATACTTGAAGTGCTCTTAACAGATTATTTCCTCTTTCTTCCCTTTTGACAAATTCGATCAGTCTGATGTGAGAGATTACTAGAGCATCTTGATGTCAGTAAGCACGCTCAAGTTACAAATCTACTGCTTCAAACCACATAGTAAATACAAAATTGTCTTCTAGTGAAATTGTTCCAGTATAGATGACTCAAAATTTGTAGAGGAGGAGAGAGTAATCTCCTGCCTTACCCAAAGAACTGTGAAATGCTTTGCATTTGCTTTGCCTCACAGACCTCTTGAGATCAGCCCAAGTCTTGTGAGAACAAGAGAAAGCCTTGGACATCCACAACACTGGTCTTACTGAGCTATTGGCACAGCTTCCCATGGAAATAGTTTTCTTCCCTTCCAAGAGCACTAAATTCTCACTGACTAAACTTTAGAGTAGGCCATCTTTTAATGACATTAGCATAAATGCTGACCCTACTGCAATGAACTCCAGTACTTCCTCATCAAATTGTGAGTAGATCTGTGCAGATGACAACTTTCCTCAGAACACCCATGTTTCAGAAGAGCCTGCTGGGAGCTGAATCACCTTGGGCTGAGCAAGAAACTGAATGCAAATCTCTCAGTCTAGGTACATGGTCTGCCCATTGACTGTTCTGTAAACCCCTCTACCTTTATGCCGTCCTTCTGGGTTTGTTTTCAAAGAGGAGAAAGCAAAAAACAACCCACTGTCAGACTTCTTCACCACCCACTGGCCTCCAAACAGCTCACCCAACATTTATAGAGTCAATTTATGGAGTCTTTCCCTGAGTCCCAGAGGTATTAATGTAACCATATTAAGTTTTTTGTTCATTCAGTAGGTGTTGCAAGCTCTGCAATTCATTACTGCTTCAAAGCAAGAACCTTACAACCTGCTCTTGTATGCACTGGAGCTAATGACAGTATTCCCATTAGCCACAGAAGAACTAAGTCATTGCACAAATTCCATATTAAGGGCCTCCATAGAAGAGGATTCAACTGGCTCAAACAAGAAATTTTTGCAAAAATGCAAGCCATACGAGGCATGCTTTGCTACTGTCAGTCAGGAGACTGTACCCCACTTACTAAATACAAACCATGAGGGTTTTAGAAAAAATTGATTTTTTTTTTCCCCAAATTACTACTTTTACCACTTATTATCCAAAGGAAACATTTTCCACTGAGAAACTCTCAGAACTGCCTCCAGAAAATGTACTTCTGGCATTCAATTTCTCATGATCAGCTTGAGTCAAGAATGTAAGCACCTAAGGAAAAGATGAGTAGGGCCCTCCTCTTACCAAAGTCAGAAGGTTACTTAGCCTGACCAGGTATATCAGAAATGATAACAAACTCATAAAAGAAAAACACATTAATATAGGGCAGTTTTTTGTTGTTGTTAACCTGACATGAAGGTGATTCATTTCTTCTTTCTTCTTTGTATGGTTAAAAACATTATGCTTTTCTAGCTATTTCAACCTATATCTATATATCCCTATCTATCTGTATTTAGGCTCAACTTACCTTTTTCTTCTCGGTTTTGAAATATTCCACTGGGCTACCAGTTACAGACAAAGGAAAACTACCAAAACGTCTCAAGTCCCTTAGCCAGCCACATGTTTTAGCTTATCATAAAATACCTGCAGAAAGATACTTGTGTTCCAGGCTCTACAACAGTCACATTTTGGTTTTAAGTGCGTGTAATCTCCAGACAAAGAAATCTGAGGTTGTCAGTCATTACATTCATGTTACCTGAACATCTTGCTTTTTACTAGAGTTTCCATGCACAAGCAATATCAACATCTGTTTCAAGGATCTCTGCTGGAATTGGAGCTTCACACAGCCAAATTGCCTATGCTTCCACTGAGGAAACAGCTATTTATTTTATGCAGCCATCTGGGCTCTAAATAGCATGTTTTGTCATTTGTGGTCTTGTTTTCCAGGGTCTCTTGTAGGAAATTTGATTCCTTCATAACTTATTTCTTCCGTAAATGGCGTTTTTTAGTAATCAAACTTGAGAATAAATGTTTCATAAAAGGCTTACACCATCAGTGTCAATTCATAAATATTCTGGATCTAGAGCCAAAGCCCAATTGCAACAGCTTTGATGGTCTACATTTCCCTGCACCCTCCCCGCCTCCCCCTGTGGAATCATACAGAAAAATAGTCTTTACAAAATCCTCTCCCAGTTCGATAAATGACTTGTTATTGCAGAGTTTAATAATTCAGGATGATACTGGTGAGTCACTCACACGGTTTGAACACAGACCTTTGGAGTCTCAGAGCCCTCACTCCTTGTCTTTAAACAAAGGAACCAATGGTAATCGCTGACAGCAAAAACATACCTACAAGCCTTTACCTACAAGAGAAAGGACACGACTATACTATTTTTGCTCAGATTATGATAGAAATGCAAATATCCCCCCCCCCTCCTTCCTCCAGCATCATATTTTCTCAGATTTTTTCCTCAGTTGATTTTAGTCTCAGAGCTACACATCGTAATCTGGGAAGTATCAGAGACCTTGGCAGGCCTCTTACAGAGATCGTAAGAAATCCCAAACCACAGCTGAGAACAGCTGAGTTTCCTAATCCCTGTTTGCCACACTCACAAACTTGTTTGCACTTTGCCATGGGGCTCACAGACTAGCTGAAGGGAACCAAGAGCTGAATCCCAGGCACCCTCAGTTCTGCTCATAGCTCTCCCGACACACAACCAACATTCCCCTTTTACCCACAGGAGTCCTCTGTAATGTAGACCTAATGCTCCACCTTTCCATGCAAGAAAACCAAGAAATCTGTCCTCTCAGGTATGCTGACACCACAATAATTCATCCTCTGCGTGCCCTCGTACACCTCTTGCCTGGCCACAGCCTCCACCAAGAGAGGCTGTCTCGCTCTTCCCCCAAAGAGCTAATTTTCTTCCCACTGTTACTTGCTCTGTTGGTCACACGAACCAGGTAACACTAACCAAGCTGCCCTTCCCTTTCTGGGAAGGGATGAAAGGATTAAGCAAGTAACAGCCTATGTCACAAACCGTACTGTACTAGAGAGACTACAGGGAAGCACATGGCTAAACCAGGCAATACCAGCTCACCCAGTTTACTCTCCTCCTTGTCACAACCTAATAATAAAGCAGACAAAAGCCCTATTTTCTCCCCTCTTCACCAGCTATGATGCATCCACTTCTACAGGCTCCGCATAGCCTTCTACAGGCTTCAAATCTAAAATTTGAAATTTGCCTCCTAAAGAGGCACAGAAGAACATATTACTATCAACTCTCTAGATCAATTTATTTTGTTGATTTACCTTGAACTTCACTTTCTGTTACTTGTCTTCCTTACAAACTCTACACAATCCACATTGTTTCTGCTCTCAAGTGTGATTGTTTATCTTCCTTTCACTCAGGTTCAGTGGCCTAATCATTAGGTTCACCTGCTTTCACCTGGATCAGCCACCAAATGTTTTCCATGCAGCAATCTCAATCTTTTCCTGCAAGGTATTTCTTAAAATCTCTTCTTTAAAAAAATATATTCAAAAATATATATATGTATATATACAGCATACCTTCAAAGACATGGTACAAAGCATTAATACAGTAAATCTAAAGTCTTTTACATTCAAAAAGAAAGCAGAAATGAAGTATATAATGAGTAACTTAAGAATGGAAGAGTTATCCAGAAACTCCCCAGCATTCCATAATTCAGTAGTAACCTTTCCTGCAGCTGGCTCGTGGTGCCCTTTCCTCCAAAGAACCACTGTTTCAAACTGTACACTTTCAATCTGTCAAACCACAACAGGCAAAGAAGGAGGAAGCTATCACAAACTCAGAGTATTGTATTAATAGCAGGTTTGCTTACAATACTCTCAGCAGGTCCACAGCATTTGCAAGGAGACAAACTTGTAAAGAGACAAAGCCTTTTTCTGCCAGTTGTCTGAAATGGAAGCTTTTTCAGCTGTTCGTCTGAATGAATCAAGAAATAATTATTCTTTCCTCTGAGGTTAAACTCAGCCAGATTGGCACATTTCTCTCCTTGCTCAGCAGTAGAAAATATGGGTAAAACATGTCTGGGTGGCTCTTTGCCACTTTAGGAGCCTTGGCTGTAGGAAAAGCTTGACCTCTCTTTACTTTTGCCTGTGATGTAAAACACCGGTCTGTTAGGCACCGCAGTACTTTCATTTATCTGAAGTCATTGAGCTCAGGAAAGCAATGGCTAGGAGGAGGCCAACATTCAGTGAGATGCAGAAAGTTGGATCAGACAATGTAGTTCACACATCAGAAGACAATTAACAGCTAGGTGAGCATGTGAAAGGCACATGTTGGAGGGCTATATGATGCCTGCCAGCATGCTACCTGGCTCAAGCAAGGGCTGTTCCCATTCATTGGGAAACAGCAAATTTTCCATAAAGTAGAATATACAGGAGACAAGAGCTCTGCTTTTATTATTATTTTTTAATGACAGGATAGTACAATAAAAAAATTTGGAGACCCCAAGGAGAGGTCTTCCGGATAGCACTAGCTGAGCTCCAAAACTAGAAGTGGTGCTGAAACAGCAAAACAGCTGGAGTAGGTAAGTATTAGAGTATTAAGTATATCAACACTAGCTGGTGCTAGGATCTGAACATCAGCCAGCATGGAGATTGCAGTCCTGTAAACACTGCTCTGGATAGTAAAGATATGCCCATAAAACAAGGAAAATTCAGTTGCTTGTTATACCCCTTGCTGCTCCTCCAAATAATTGCATATATGTGAGATTTATTCTGTAAGTACCATCACCTGTCAAGATGAACTACAGGTGAAGCTTTCAACTTACCTTAGCATTTTGTGCAGACTTTGCAAATTTTAAGTGTGTCATTCAGTGTTGGCTGTATACTTCTTATTAGCAGTGTATCAAATAGAAAAAAAAAATTATTTATTTAAAAAAAGCTGTTTGAAGTATAAGAAAGTTGTTGCAGCACATCACCATAATTCCTTTGGGTTTATCTTTGCATTCTTAACAGTATTTATTATTTAATTGATAGATCATAACATCTCATTTAGAACCACTAGGTTCATTATGTGAATACGTGGTCAAGAGCTCTTTAATGTGCAGCATCACTGCTACAGACCATGACAGCTGCTTTGGAGGTGTCAGACTAGTTTGTCACAATCTATTTTAATCTGAAAAAAATCTTAATTACTTTGTAGCTGCCAGTGGACAATTTAAACTGATTGCTCGGTGTCATAGCTGGGCACTGTTTGAGCATGGGAGGTGAAGTACTAAAGCAACTATGAGGAACAGACATCGCTGTCTTCATATGGGTAATGGGGGAATCAAACTCAAAGTTAATAACAGAGATACTTGCCATATGTTTTCAGAGGACAAACAATGAGAAGAGAGAGGATGGGTGACAGATTATTACTCTGTTTAACTCTGTCCTCAGCTAGTTTGGAAGACTAGAAGGAATCCTTAAGGTTACATTTACAGTTAAGAGGCAGTAGCTGCTTGCTACTCCTCTCTTCCCTGCTCAGCGCTGCTGGTGGGCCAGCTGGGAAAGAAGATGCAGCCCAGCTCATCCACTGCAGAAAACTGGTTGGATGTAACCAGCACACTGAGAATTTACATCGTGGTATCTCAACAGAAAGAACAATAACAGTGTGTCCTTTTCCTGTGCTGTGGCCCTTTGACATTGCACTTTCCTTCTCCTCTGCCTTCTAAGTACAGCCAAAGGGTTTACAAAGCTGGTTATGGGGCATAACTTTGCATTTAAGAAATGCATAGAGTTCAGAAAGCACATTTCTAGCTGTTCTTAAGTGCAGGCAAGAACTAATACAACATGTTCAGAAAACCAACCTCTGTCTCTCACTCTTTGCTCAAGACACGATTCTGTACAATCACGTCATTCAAACGGACTTTTGCTAAGTAGTGAGAGAAAAGTGGCTTCCTTTGGAGAGGGGAGAAAAATGCCTGTTGCTGCAAGCTATCCATCATCTTAAAGTCTAAGATGTACTAAAGCTCCCTAAATTTTTTATTCCCAACAGAGCCAGATAAGACCAGTGTTTTCTTGACAGACATTCCTCCCATGTCAAAACCTACTTTCCAGCAGTTTTGCAGACATCCACTTCCCTGCTAGGGTGGACAATAAATAAATGTCTATCATGTCTTTAATGTCTTTATTTGAGAAAGATTTTCTTGTTGTGCCACCTTGTCTTTTTTTCGGGGGGAGAGGGGGAGGCTGTGTGGTGATGATGGGGGAAGAACGGTTGTGGAAAGATACCCTTCCCCCCAGCCAGGAAATAGCCATTTCGAGGTAAGACCTTAAAATTGATGATTTTGAAAGTTTTCTCTACTGCCATGCTGTTCTGCTCCTGCATTCCTGCGGTGCCAACAGATGAAGTTGTAAGCCTGCTCGCCTCCCTGCATCTAATCCTGATACTACTCAGCAGCAGGGAAGGTGGGCAAATGTTCACTAGCAGTTGTTGGCAAAGAAACACAGCAGGATTTAAACTGGATGACGCCACTGCATGTGTAAAACAACCATTTGAGCAAATGCTGCTATAGTAGCATCTTTAACCAGTAAAACAGAATTTGCTGTTAACCTTTTTCTTGCTAGCTGCACTGATGAGCTGTGATTAATTGTAGTTGTGCTGGTTTTGTTTATAGTGCAACTGTTGATAAAAAAATGATTAATGTTTGTAGCATTTGATGTGACAGACTTTTATATGTGACCACAGTAACAAAAATAGATTTTAAAAGCCAAATTGGAACGAGATCCTGCTGCACTCTGGTAAAACGCTCCACATCGTTTTTCACGCAGTTATTTTTCCCTTGATATTCCTTCTCTTCCTTTCTAGCTGGCACAGCCTAATCTTTAGTTGACATGCCCCCAGCCCAGATGTTTCACAGTTTAACCGTAGTCATTTTATAGCATTCTAGGACTGTAGTGAAAGAGGGGAGCCAAAACAGTAATTTGCCATGCTTATCCACTGTTCAAGAGCTAGATCTCAGTCACCTACTGTGTCATCAAGATAACTGGTCAACACCAACCCAGTAAGTGCTTTTCCCCAGGCTCTCAGGTTTCCTTGCCTTTGACAGTTGTTCATACAGAGCAGCTTTGATAAGAGATCTCTCTCTTCAAGCTGAGCTCTGCCATTCTTTAAGGCTACTGGGTTGGTATCTAAGAAATATAACTTGAGAACCTGAAATATCAGCTGACAATGCACACGGCACCCCATTTCAGGAATGAGAATTAAGTTTTTCCTGACATGCCTTGAAGAAGACTGATAAGGATGGATCACATACCCAACTGCCACTCTTTTTTTACATGCTTAGTTACTGCAATTCGTAAGGCCCAGTTTGATTGAAGAAACTGCCTTTCAGTAATGCTGCCACCTACCTGGTGCATCTCACTGAAGCAGGGATTTCCTGTTAGGAAGGGTATGGAAGAGCTTTTTGTGGAAGCGCGTTCCTTCCCCTGATTTCCAAGCTGTGCAGTAAGTCCTAAGCACAGGATGTTATCTGTCCTGTTAGTTGGTTTAGTTCCTCCACACCACATTTAGATCTTGCATGTTAGTGCTAGATCTAGTACCTTAATTAAGAAAATGGAAGAAGCTTGAAGAGACAGTAAAAATCTCAACTAGAAACTGGGCAAAAGTGTAGTGCTAAATGGCAGGCCAAGTAGATGCCTCAGAAAATTAATTTCTAAAGGAAAACTATTTTAATTATTTCACTTCAATTCAACTGATGGTCTACATGGTAAGTAGAATATTGAACAGCTCCAGCCTTATAGACTGAAAAATCAGATATTTGAAAAATCAAGGAGATAAGGATGCTGTAGGAATACAACATGTGTAGCCATGATGTCTTTTAGATGGTGGCTCTAGATAGATAGATCATCACCTTCCCAATATTGTCCAATTTTCAGCTGACTACCAAACTCACAGAGCTTCCAGGATCAACCTCTGCAAGTTGGTACTGCAGAGAATAAGCTGTCGCAGAGCAAAGCTCTACACCACTTACCTGTTACACAGAACAGAACAAACACATCAACTCAAAGATTTATCAGCTTGGATGGAAGATGTATGTAGGGTAGTGGATTCTGCAAAGAAGCAGTGCTGTAGGAAGCATGCCTTTTGTGAAAGAACTTGGAAGAAGTACAATGAATCTCTGAAGACTAGAATAGCACAGCTGTGGACAGTTTTTCGACTTTCATTTCAACTGAAACCATTTTTTTTTCCAGTGTTTTGTGAGAACAAAAAAGTTTGGAGCAGAAAGATCAGAAGCGAAACTGAGTTGGACGGAGCCGCTCGCTCCACTGGGACCCTAGAGGAGAACATGAAACACTCTTTCCAGGGAGACCTTTGCACTTCGTTTTTGGTGTGCATCCAAGCCTAGGCCGGCAAAGGATCAGAAGACTCCTATCATTTCAAAATTGCGTCCCTTACATGGAGACAAGCTGGAAAAATATTTTTGAGCAATGAAATACATTCTCCTGCTACATCTGCACTACCTGGCATTGCATGAATCCCAGCGAGGTAAAACAGGTCTCAGACTTGAACCTCAAACCTTAAAAATATGAGACAAATTCCCCAATCACATGGGTTTTGTTTAAATAGATTTCTATTTGGCTTTGGATTTTTGAGCTTTACACAGTTGAAATCCATTCTCTCAATCCGCTCATGCCATAGAATTTAAGTTCACTTCTCATGACCTTGAATGCTGTCTGAAGGTCAGAAGGAGAGAAGTACCAGACATTTCCACAGTTGCCTGTAGCATGATACAGTCATTTCATACTGTTCTAAAGCTATAAAAAAAATCATCTCAACTCTTCCTCTTCCTGTTACAGAAGGTGGTTAAAGGTGTGGGTTAGGTTTCTGAGGGAAGGCTGAGACACACCCTTTGTCATCAGACCTCTCGCAGGTGCCAAGCAATGTGCTAAAAGAGCTGTACTGCTGCTGAAGCCTTCTCACAGCTCCTATCTCTATGGTAGCAGCATCCACTCTTGGACATTGCTATTTTGCAGTAAGTCGGGTCATTCAGCTTTGTATTTATTTAATCTTTGTGAAGATAAGGAGGGATGTTCCACTGAGCGCTCTTTTGTTTCATTCTGTATCAGTTCAATAGGAGGGAGAGCAGATCTAAAGCCACCAGCAATGGTTTGTATATCTTGTAAGTCTCCTAAAGCCTTGTCATCATATGCCGTATTATGTTGTCTTTTTTACTGAGTGACCATTGCTCTATTGTACACTATCTGCCTTCTTGTGACTTGATGAACCACATTGTAAAAGGCAGAAATCAATAAAGTTCTCCAGAAACCAAACCACTGAGGGAAAAATGTTTTCCTGCAGCACCATCTTGTGGTCCTCGGTTTTAGCACGAAAGTTATCTCCCTCCCCTAGTGCCTAAAAGGCAGACAGTCTGCCCTGGCAGCCTTGGAAGTGGTGCACAGCACTGAGCAGCTGCTTTCACTGATCACAGAGGCACTGCCAGCCTTGTAAGAGTGCTTGTGCCTTCTTCAACCTGGCTGGGGCCCTAATCCGGTTCTTTGGAGGAACAGAAAGGTCAAAGAAAAAATGAATTTGGCTCAGCAATGTGCAGCTTGGTATACAAGAAACATGTCAACAGTTTAGGCACTTGGGAAAAGACATGTTCAGGTAGGTCTAGGTCAACTCCCTACTGACTTTTTTCTGTAATACACTAAAGTCCAGGAGTACAGAACAAAGAAGATAAAATCGTGATTCTATGAAATCATTATCAAAGCAATTGTTCAGAAATTTTAATTTCTCTATTTACTGGTGGAAGTAAGCAGCTAATCAAAACATCCACTTGTATGTGATGGTGTCAGTGTGGTTAGCATCACTAATCCATAAATGAATATTTGTGATGTGACCCTAATGTGATAACTTTGACCCCTCAATAATAACAAAATAGATATTATGACATTTTAGGCAGAGATAGCAGTTATTTCTGCAATACTTATGCTGGACAGCTGTAGATTCAATGAACTGTCAAACCAGTATAGAAATTACAACTTAAATTTAGAGCCTTTGCCTTTTCCAACCAAAAAGCAAAGTAATCAGCTTTAAGAACATCTTTACTCTTAACACTGTACTCTTAACTACTGTCCCAATGGGGGAAATATAAGCTTTGTTGGGTCTTTTCCATCTCATGCCCTGCTCTTACAATACATATATTTTGTTTATGCTCATTTTGTTCTGGTTCTGCCAGATTCAGTTACTGCAGATGTGTTGATTGCTTATTGTTGTTTTACATGTCCCTTTGTCAGAAAGTTATGTGATGTTGAAAGCATCTGTGCTGTCAATGACACGTAAACAAAAGGAATTTATCAACCTACAAATCAAAATCATGAAGCACCGTACGAAAGCCTGACTTTCTCCAGAGCACAACTCTCTCTCAGTCACCATCAGCCATGAGGATCTATGTATCCACATGCGCATTTCAGCTGTGACAGTGCCCCTAAATTCAGGCAGAAGGAAATTGTTTTTATCTTTGACAAAATATCTATAGACATACTACACAATTCATGAAAATAACATCAAGAAACAGCAAACACATCAGATTTGGAAGGCAAAACATAGCCCTTTTCAGTCCCCATCCTTCTGCTGCTCCAAATCAAAAACATCATAATTCTTTTGCTTACAAAATTATATCCCAATCATCTCTAATACAGTGTTACTGGCAATGGTTGCAGTATCAGGCTTTAAAGCTCCTGCATATGGTTATGTCTGATCATCAGTATGTACTCTGACAATTTCATGAGACTGCCCATATGCATACTGCACCTCTATTATGCTTTGGTTTTAAGTGGTCTTTTTTTTTTTTAATTTAACAAAACAAAAATGTTATGAAATAGGGAAATCTGTAAGTACACAGTTTCTGAGAATCACTAATAGCAGTTATTCTAGAGTTTATGAGTAAAGATCCATTCCCCACAGTTGTAGCTCTTGGAAATTCTACTGCACTCTACTACATTACTGTTGCGATACTGATTCCTGTTGACATTTTAGATGCTTACTCTTATTTTATACTCATCTGTTCAAAACTTTTTTTTTTTTTTTTTTTTTGGGGGGGGTGGTGTTTGTTTTAATTTGTGTGCGTTACTCTACAGGGAGTAATTTTCAAAATTACATTTTGAAGTCACCTACCTTGGGAGACAAATCACCTGAAGATGAAAGGAAGTTCTGTGTTGCAGTGATATGCCAGGGGCAGAAAATGCCAGCAGAAATGCTACTACAGTTTCCTGAAGTTCTTCACATTTTTGCTCAGTATGTCTTTAAAGGAACTGCCCAACCACAAATTTCTTAAGTCCTCTGCAGCCAAGGAAAATAATTAGTTGTTCTCCTCAGTAAAAGTAGCATTCCTGTGCTACAATGCTATCCAATATTGGAACACAGTAAGTTGCCATTCATTAAATCAGTACTGAGTGGCAAGCTATCTCTTCTTAATCCAGATAATACTCCAAGACTGACCTCTAAACTATGACAGGCACTTAACTGGTATCTTCATATCCCTCCATAGGGATGATGTATTAATAAGAGAGGAGTGGCATTCAGGAATTGCCACGAGCACTTTTTGCCTTTCAGCATTACCATATTTTTCATACAGGAGATATGGAATGAAGAAATAGAAATGAACAACTTCTAATACAAAATCAATAGCATTATCAAGGGTTGATAACATTGTATTACTTTGATACTAAAACAAAGCATCTCATTTTCTATAGCATACTCAAGTAATCCTGGTGTCCTTCTCCTGCTTGAGGTCTTTAAAATCAGGTGGGTGCTCCTCTACACCAAAAGAGAGCAAAAAAAGAATATAAAAGGAAACCTATATATCAGTATAACTAGATTACTGGATTTATGGACATCTTTACAAATTTGTTAAATCAATTCCAATTGAATTCAGTCAAATCTCTCACCAAAATATTTCTTTACTATCTAATGACCTTGTTGACTTTTTATTTATTTATTTATTTAATTATTTATTAAGTTTGATTGTCACTTTCAGCAAGCTATTGTTTGGGACAGTAAATAGCATTTAATACCCAGATTACATTTATTTCAGCAGTCAACTGCAGTTTAGCATTAAGTAATAATGGCAGGATACAAAACTATGTGAACACGTCAACATAAAACACCCCTTTCCATAGGAAGGGAAAGGTTTCTATGCGCCTGGAAATGGATCCTTGTGTCCAGCAACAGTTTGCTAGGACTTAGACCTAGGACTGTAATATTGTTCGTGGCTTGTTCTGCTTTCATTCAGCATCCCAGGACAGGAATCAAATTCCTGCAGCTTCATTACTTGTCCCACAACAGAAACCAAGGGTTACTCCTGATAAACACTGCTTTTTTGACAGTCTACTAGACTGAGAAGCTAGCAGGCATTTAGTTCTGCATGTTTAGTGCTCTATATAGAATCAATAGTCAGATAACAATACTAAACTGAAAGAACAAAGAAATACACCAGATTTAGTTTACCTTTTTCTTGTGTTTATGGTCCTCAGAGTCTTTAGGTTAATCCGGTAACAACCTATGCATATCTTCACTATGTGCTCTTTTCTTCTGCAAAATTTTCTTTATTTTTTTGTTTGCCCTTCGTAAAGGATTGACACATGGACTGCAACATATTAAAACAACAGCAGAAATTGGTTGACTTCCACAGAAAGAATTTAGAGAAGATCACCTAGATTTTAACTGCAAAATTTTACCTCCAGTGAAAAAAAAAGTAAGATACAGCTGATTTCAGGGGCCATCACAAGATTTCATGAATAGAAAATACACTGAAAAGGCTAGGAAAAGCACTTTGATAAGTTTTTCCCATCTCTGACATTTTCTTCATGAATTTCAGTTGACCTGCTGATTCCTAACAATGCAACCATAACCAGAAAATTCTCAAGTAAGTAATCAACCAAAATCAAAAGCCAGCTTCCCACAGTTGTACCAGGAAGTTTCAGCAGAAGAAAATGAAGACTTTATTAAATCTTACTCTGTTTTAAAAATCTACAAATATTACTCAAATATGTCTTTTCCTTCCCTTTTCTATCTTATAGTACTCATCATGGCTTTTAGATGGTAATGAAAAGAGACTGACAAAACAGAGAAGGAAGATAGGATAATACAGTTACAGGCGTAACAAAAACATCAGAGAATGTCTCAAGAAAAGAGCCATTGTGCTGATAACACACAAGAGGAACTGCCAGGGAATAGGCAAAAGTAGCTCACGTAGATCCTGCTTTCTGTATAAAAAATAACACTGAAAGGAGACAAAATACACAAATTATCAGTGGAGATGTGTAAGTAACCCAGCCTCGCTGATTTGGGAACTTACTGGTGCTGTGGCAAAGGGAGGAGTATTCAGAGTAACATTAGCCACGTAACTTTGCTATTGTAACTCAGGCTTGGAAAGAAAATTTTTTGCTCTCTTTAAAATTTTCACAGGAATTCTATGTTCCTATATATAGGTTCTCTTATCCTGGCCACGTCTAGTCCTGGGCATCTCCAGACAAAGCCATCTCTAGTAACACAGCACTGATGCCTGCAAAGACCTTCCATGGATAGTCACCCCAGGTTAGAGTCTCTCTCTTTTGCCTCACTCTTTCTCTCCCTCTCAATACAAATTCCCATGGGAAACCTTGCAATTTGCTCTACAAGCAGCACAGTGGAATTAATCAATCTCACATTTCATTAGCAAAAGCCCTCTCATTTCTTGATAGTTCTAGAGAAATTTTTTTTACTTTTGTGCACGCCCATTGCAGTACAATTTTTGCATTGTACTGAGGAGCCTCTCAACAATGACCATCCAGCATTGTTAATGAAAACAAAAGAATTTCCATTCAAACAAAAGATTTTATGCTCTTTAACTAAATCATTTTCAAAGCCGTATCTTCTATCACCCTAAAACTGATAAAACCTGATCAAAGTTACTGTGTTATAGGACTGCTTCTTTCCTAGAACTCAAATATATGATGTTGGAAATTAAAACCATTTAGCATCTGGTTAATCACCGCATTAAAAAAAAAAAAACAAACAACAAAACAATAAACAAGTCATAGCAGAACAGCAATATTCCTAGTTTCACTGGCTATGAAAAAACACAGAAATCATCATTTAAACATTAATGTGAATTCTCTCAAAACAAATACGTATTAATTTGTTTTCCAGAAAATTTATGATAATTTCATGTTAATTCTTTGCCTCTCGTTTTCAGTCACTGATGACTCAGTGTAGCTATCTGTATGCTGAACATCAGCTGTTGAGCACAGGGTAAGATGTAACGTGGAGATTTTCACAGCAGGCTTTGTCTAAATGTGGAACTCCATAGCAAATAGCCATCTGCTAAGCAGTTGCATTAGTAAAGTCTGTGTGTGTGTGTACGTGCATGTACGTGATCCCACACAGCCTACTAACATCTCAGTAAAGCAAAAATGTAACACTTGGGGGAAAAAAAAAACTTCACAGAAAAAGACAATTCTGTCATATTAACCAAGCTATAGCATTAGCCATACAGTATGAACCACCACTTTAGGAAAGTAAAGCAGTGTTAATACATTCCATCGCAGTTTAAGGATTTTGATACTGTGGAGTTTATGTTCTCCCCATTATTGCAGGAGTGTATACTCATGCCAAAACTCTTTGCAAAATCAAACACTGAACTGCTTGCATAATACATATGGGCTGTAATGTGCACTACACATCAAGGAAAAAAAAAGACAACCAGCACCACCTCACTGCATGTTGGCAGCGTTCACTCACACATTCATCAGATATTCACTCACTTTTATCTGAAGTACACTCCTGGCCCATCTCTCCTTGCTAAGGCCTACTACTTTGTCCCTCCATCATGTTCCTCCAACTTACTGCATCGTTCTGTGTTAAACCCACACTGAAACACATTTCTACTTCTTGTTGCTTTTTCTCATCATTTTCTTCCCTATTATCTTTCAGATAATCAATTCCTGTATGTACACATCAATCCCTCTGTAGCAGTCAATTGCATCCCCGACACAATGTCACTCTTGAAGAAGTATCTTAGAAGACAGTGTTAAGAACGATTTCTGTCTCTTTTTTTCCCCTGTAGTTTAGAGAGCAGGCAAGTGGCAGGAAGTTCTCATATGTTTCTGTTTACATTTATGGTATGATGTAAGATGAACTTTTCCTCAAATCTTTCCTCCTTTTTTATTTTAACTGATGTTCTTGGGTTTAGGTAGCACAGGATACAGTGACATAAACAGCCCTATGACTTTCTTTGCTCTTCAATCTCATTTGCCACCTTTTTTGCTTGGTAGTTGGTGTTCCCTTCCTGCCAAAGAGATGAATGACTGAGTGAGAGGGAGAGAGTGTATAGAAAATTGGAGAAGAAAAGGAGCAAAAGCCTGCCCTTCCATACCTCAGCACACCTGCCCAGGCCGGGACCCTACAGAAACTCAGGTTCAGGCCCTTTTGCTGAAGCCCCGCCCCACTCAGGCCTTGAAGTGGAAGCCCCTCTGAAAGCCTGGGGGCTGCATGCTCTCATGTCCTACATGCGGTTTCCCAGGCAAGGGAAGCAAGATCAAGTCCAAGTTCTTTATAATTGGATCTTTAAAAGGACTACTGGGACACTAGCACACTTCTTTTCCTCAAGCCAAATCAACTATGCTTTATGTAGCTTCAGAATAGGATTTTTTTTATATTGGCACATTAGCTTCTTGCCTTTTTTCCCTCCATTTTTTTTTTCTCCCCTCACTGGCTTTAAATGTTTTCTGCTGTTAGAGGTGATATATCATACATTTGGTTTGGTTGTGCACTAATGCTTACCTCCTTTGCAAACAGACACAGCAACACAATGGCAGACACCCCAAAATAAAAAATCCTATTGCCCCAAGCACAAACAGTCGAAATGTCAGTTGCAGATCTGTAGAGTCAGAAGTTTGCATTAGTTATGAATCATTCCAAGATAATATACTGAAAGAGAGAGATAACAGAGATTAACCTCTAAGACAGTCACGCGTGTATTTCAGCCAGCAACAGAAAACAGCAGGTCCTAGAAATGCATTGATATACATGTAGGAAACATCAACTCTTAAATTTGACCACCAGAGTTCAAGCAGCCCAACTATTTAATTAGTTCAGAAGCAACTGTTGAGTAACCCCAGGGTGTGCAAAATCAGAGTCCTTTATAAGACTACAAGGCTTCTTAAAAAATGGAGACCAAATCATACAAATTAATGCTATTTATTTCATTTCAAATCTTTTGTAGCATTTTCTAAGAGCCTCCTTTAATTCCTACTGAAATTCAAGACAAAACTCCCAAATAAGAACCATTCAAGTGTGTAGCCTGTAACCATCTAACAGAAACGCAACAGCCATGAGTCTAATGTCTGTTAAGTGCTCCTATTTTGTCAACAGATTGCTATGAGGCAAACAGCATGTGCTCCCAGGGCAGTAAATGTTTGTATTTTCTTTGGACATATGTTGTACATCCTGGAGCATTCAAGTAGCTAATTAATCTATGAACAAATAATTTGGTAAAATAGTCAGTCCTTGATGTTTCCTTCCAAACAATAAAAGCTCAAGTGGAATGGGGAATCAAGCAGTCACAGCTGAATAAGAATATCCAATTTTACAATTTGCTTGAGTGTGTCTTAACTATGAGTAAACAACTACAATTTTCACTAT